>NW_020864330.1:0-39987 GCF_003713205.1 Coffea eugenioides | reverse complement strand
TACCACAAAGCTTTATTGCTGTCTCACACACTGGAAGCACCTTGTTGATACGGTCATGATCAGAGTCTGAAATAATCCCCATGTCCAGTGCATAATCAGTGTATGCTCCATACTGGATTCCTGGTTCAGTCAGCCCATTACCAATAGCAAATCCCTGTTACACCACTCAGTGTAAGGTCAAACCACAATCAGTACATAACTTGAGTCAACAAAATAAGGAATACCTTCAGATTGATGTGAATTCCTTCCTTAGCTTTGTTTCCACGGTGCACTCTAGCAGCAAAAGCTGGAATGTAATGACCAGCATATGATTCCCCTGTTATGTAGAAGTCATTCTTTGCGAACTCACGATGCTTTGAAAAGAAAGCCTATATAGAATGGATACATACTATATTAGCATTGCTAATCAATCATCTCCTTCAATAACTAATTATCATGTGCTGCCTATCAATCAATATGGCCAAAAATGGGTATCAAGAATAATCTCTTTTTCAGGAAACTTATTCAAAGAATGAAACAAGACAACCTGCAAAAAGTCATATAAGTCGTTGCTAATTCCGTCTTCGTTATGACGAATATCACGCCTATCAGTGCTGTAGCTGAAGCCAGTTCCAATGGGCTGGTCCACGTACAATAAATTCGAGACCTGCAAACAATAACATTTCAAATGCTGTCATTTCTCCCTCCTCCATTCATCAGTAAACTGTAACCCAATATGATATTAAGCAAAGGAAGCACAATCAGTACAACAGATAACTTTTGAGATGTATGTCAAATTCCCAGTCGTGCTATAGCTTAGATATGAAGCAATGCAGCAAACTTGAATGTTAGAATAGCATCTAACTGTAACCCAATATGATATTAAGCAAACGAAGCACAAACAGTACAGCAGACAACTTTTGAGATGTATGTCAAATTCCCAGTTGTGCCATAGCATAGATATGAAGCAACGCAACAAACTTGCATGTTAGAATAGCATCTCCTTCCCCATTGATAGAGCAACATCCACCCAAATTCCCTTCCCTGCAATATGCTTTTGATACTCTCCCTCCCTCTGAATGTTTAATTTTACCTCACCCTTGCACTGATTTTCTAAAAAGATTGAGACTTAAAATAATTTCCTGATTGAGCTCCAGTTGCAACATGCCTCTTCTATTTTTCAGCTCAAACAAAAAACTACTTAAAGGAGTAAATATAATAGCATAGGGGAAGACAACTGAATATATTTGGAGACCTAAGGAGAATCCATTGAGTGGATCATCCTTTTCAATCTCTTGTTTAACTCCAATTTAGAAAATTGACTCAACATGAGGCATACACCATGGAAATTATCTGACAGGATATTCCTCCGTGCTTCAGCTCTTTACCTAAGCCACATAATCTAGAATCTAAGAAACATCTTTCTCATCTTCTGCTCACTATGGATGCATTTGAATAAGAAACCAACAGTATATTCACAACATTGATGTACTTTTGATTTCTTCCACCAGACTTTGGCTCTAGCAACAAAAGATGCAATTACCCCTGCTCTTTTAACAGCATTACCTCTAAAGAAATTTGACACGACAAAGATCACAAAACTGAGAGAACTGCAAAAAGAGCGAAAATACCTTGTCCCAGCCATAGTCATTCCAGAGAAGAGACAAGTTTTTAGCAATACTGAAAGGTCCATTTTCATAAAAGAGTGCTAATTCACTGCCGCAACCAGGTCCGCCAGTCAACCAGATAACGACTGGGTCTTTCTTGCTGTTGCGTGATTGGAAGAAAAAGTAAAACATCCTAGAAAACCCAACCAGCACAAATTAGCAAAGTCCTGATCGCAATCAGCATAAGTAAAGCAGCCAAACAAAGCAATTAAATTAACCAATCTAGATAGGAAGTACAATTAATTGAGAGAGTCACAACAAAGCCACACCACCAGAATTTAGTGCTTTGCTGCAGGTCCAGTAGCAATCATAGTGCAGGTAAATATTGATTGAAATACAAATAGAAAGAAGAAACTCAAATCAAAAGATACTGCTGAAACTCTTGAGGTTTGCAATGTCTAACTACATACCGATAAGAAAAGAACATTCGCTCAAAGATAAACTGAATACAGGGGTTTTACTACCACTGAAAGAAAAAAAAAACTCAAACTGAAAACTACAAATTTCCTTAAAATTGTCCCAAATATATAATGTATATACCACGACCTACGGATGATAAGCTAACAATCAACAATTAACAATTCTTTTCCCAAAAAAAGGACCTCGAAATGATACTGAAAAATCCACCAAAAAATTCAATAAAATGTAAAAGAAATTGCAAAATTAACAAAAATGCAAAGAGAAAAAGTTGATCTAACTATGTCTCTTCAAGAAATTAACCTGGCGGCATGGGAGTGCTCAATTTTGAAATAACCAGCATGATGAGCAAGGTCTTGAACGGTGACGCTAGGATCGGAGACTAAGTTGGATAACTTCAACGGCCTTTCAACAATTTTCTCAGCTTCAGAAAAGGAGGAAGAAGACAGAGGGTCGTGATCGGCGATGTTGATGAGCTGTTTGGGGAACAAATTCAGCTGCCGGATCAACTTCTCGGCGTGCACGGACGGAAAGTACGCATTCGGAGGCAATCGGAGAAAAGCATGGGAAGAAAGAGGAGAAAGTAGGACGAAGAGAAGAACAAGGATAGGAGATACGAAAATCGAGTGCTTCATAGTTGTGGGGAGAGGGAGGGAGTCGACGAGATAGGGTTTTGGGATAGAAAATGGAAATGGGAGGCGGCTTTTTGGGGGAGAGGGGGAGATGAGATGGGGATTGTATATAGAGAAAAGAGTATGTAGTGGGTGTAGTGCGCGATAGCGTCAAGGGAGGAACAACAGAATCTGAACTAACGGTCAGAAAAGTGTGGAGGGAAGGGGATGGGTTCATGACAAAAAGAAGTACTACAACCGAATGCCTTAAGCGTGAAGGCATAGGGGTCACTGAATTTTGCGAGTGCTGCGGAGGGAAAAGAAAAACAAATCTGGATGGATATTTATGTATTAATAGGAAGGAAAATCCGTGTCTGGCATTGCACTGTGGAGTTCAATTTGGACCAGGGGCCCAAATAGTCAAAAATCATTTGGGCAGTCTTTGTTTAATTCCACATATATAATTCACTTTCAATACACTGTAAAAATAGAATCAAATTTTATGAGCTCTACACGTGATATTAAGATCTAAATCTTTTTTTTTTTTCTGGCTAAATCATGACTGTGTTATATGCAATCGTTCCTATTCCATCTCCGTTAAATTTCAAAAGCGTCAACCACTCATTAAGATAGCTTTTAAGTATTAAATTTTTGGACAAGAATGAAATTATTTTTTTTAAAAAAGTATCTAAATATAAAGGATAATAAATATGAGTATATGCATTCATATAATAAATTAAGTATCATTTGGATTAGTTATTTTTTGAGATATTTTTGAAATATTTTATTATAACAGTGTGTATGAAAATTTTTTTACTGTAGATATTTTTTGAAAGTGTTTTTAAGATATAATTTGGAGTATTTTTTTAAATTTAAAAATTTTTGTGGCATTTTTTAAAAATTACCACCACCACCCCCCTCCCTTCTCCTTGTTCTTCTTCCTCCTCCTCTCCTCCTCTATCTCTTTCATCCTCACATCTTCCTCCTCCCTTTCTTTCCTCCTCTTCTCCCTTCACATTCTCTTCCCCTTTCCCCACCACGCCTCACCCCTCCCCTTTCCCCCACCCCATATCTAGTCGAGGCCAAATCGAGGCCTCTGTTCACAACATTGCTGCCAAATCATAAACTCTAGTTAAGACCAAATTTGGGGGAGGGGAGGGGAGGAAGAGGAGGGGTAGGGTGTGGCTGGAAAGGGGAAGGGAGGAGGAGAGAAAGAAGAGAGGAGAGGAGAAAGGAATGGATGATGGCGGCGTTGGGTAAGGCTGGTAGTGGTGGGTAGTGGTGATCAATGGTAGAAGAAAATGATTAGATTTTTTTATATATATTTGGAGTTGTTTTTGATATATTATATGAATACAGTATTTTTAAAATTATTTTTATTTGTATATTATTGTATCATTATATATGAAAAACTTGTTATTCAAAAAATGAGGAATGCAAACCGAGCCTTTAGGTGTCTTGGAAAATTCATAAGTATATAATATTTCTCATTTCTTTTAAAGTGAGAGGATGGTGTAAGTGTTGTGAATTGTAGAAGAAGTAAAAAAAAAGTAGTATTAGTAATAGGTAATTCAAGAAATATATTTATGACAGTGATGTGATGCTGTTATCTGTGGCATTATATAATGCGTGGAATGCATTGTAACATACCAATTAGTGTAGGGATAGATACATATATACACGTATACACAATTAATTTTTGTAGAATGCAATAAAAAATTACAGTGGTGATGGTGTATGATGCGTGGAAATTGTCGATCCGTTGTCCAATCTCTCTTGCTTTTCTTGTGCCTCTTTTGTTTCATAACTTGCTTAATACCGTAGTAAATAATTGCATACTGCTTCATAACTTGCTTCACTACCAATTGCAGTTGGGCATTGTGAGCAAAGACAAATGCGCTTAACCAGAAATTAGAGGTTAAACGAGATTGTACTTGGGATAAACTTGAGGGTACCTGGTGTCGAAGATGGTGGCCATCAAAGTAGGTGAAGGGCTGTTCATTGTCAAAGACTTTAAGCTAGTCTATCTTATATCACAGAGTACCCGACAAGGGTAGGAAAGCCGTCGGAAAGCCATTTTCCCGACCTTGTTTGGACCCGACAAGGGTAGAAAAGCCGTAGAGTATGAAGACTTTTGAGTGAAGTAACAGACTGAGCAAAACCGTCTGTGGCTTACCATTCCAAACTTCTTCCTTCTTCTTCCCCTGTTTCAAGAATTTCTAAAGAATGATGCTGAGGGCTTTAAAAATCATCCACATTGATAAACAGAAGAAAAACATGAATAACCAGTTTCAAGAAAGATCACTGAAAACATGATTGGCGCATCTGGAACACTAGATACTGTTTATATTTGCATGACGCAAATAAGTATAGCATATCAGTAATCGGTTACAACAGCATCCTCTATTTCTTGATAAAGTCAGCTACTTTTATCTCTCTTAGCTAATACTACAACAGATCTTGCAGATGCCTGCACTAACCAACTTAAGGATTTTAAACCTCCAAATAAACAATAAATGAGAGGGTATCTCTAATTTATTTGGATGCTTGATCGTATTCGGCAAAGTCAAAAGTGACATATATTTCCACTCTCAGTGCTATCCAAAGAAGCAACTGCCCAGAAGACAAACGGGGGCACTTTGTTTTAGTCAAAATGCCCCTCATCGTGCCATATATCAACTAAAAAGTCCACCATCTCCTGCACAAACTCAAAACACCAGAAACCAAGCACATAAACACCATAGAGAGAAGAAAAATATGAAAAGATCAAACCTATGCATAAAATGTGGGACCAGTGCTGGAATCCATGCAAACATTTTAACTGCTAATTCCTTACCGTTAAAGGAATTCTTTCAGGGAAGGGCTCATTAGTTGAGAGCAAATCCTCATAAGTCGTTGACCAGCTGCAAGAAAAAAATTACACATCAAATTTCTACCGCAAAATACCACATTTAAAATGACATACTTACAGAGCAACTCTTTCTTCTTCTCCTTTTCTGTTTTCTTGTCACTGGGAGGGTTTGGGAAAAGAGGGGGGGGGGGGGGGGAGGGGGTCTAGCAATTAAAATTAGACGGGAGCACTGAGCTTTCCACATGCATGTAATAAAACAAAGAAAAAGTCCAAAATGGTGAAACAGTAACAATAATCTTCTGTGCAACAAGGTGATTGTCAATCTTTAAGCTTTATGGAGGCAACTCCCCTACAATTCCTTTATGCATAGACAGATTCAGGCTAACACAATAACAATGAAGTCTTTGGCATAGTAATTATTGAGACATGAAGTGCATATATGATGATATACATGTCTGTGCTTACATCCAGAAAACCATTTTTGTATTTTGCTTGGAATGAACATAGCTGGCTTGTTCTTCTTCATTTCTTCTTATTGTTCTTCAAGGGGCAAGGGAAGAAATGCTGAAGAATTGCAATAGATCTAAAGGAAAAAAAAAATATAGCTGCTCATCTCTTACCTTTAAATATCAAAGCCAAACCATGTATAATATGCACCGTAGTGCTAACTATATGACCAAAACTTTTATTTTATCTAACTAGTGCCTTGCTTAAATGTCATAATCATAGGTGACCATTCAGGAGTGGTCACTAACTTAAAAAATAACACAGATTGTGGTTTTCCATTTTCTAGTTTCATATATTCCCGTAGTTTTCAAAGCTTTCTTTAAGATAAAATTCTGGATGAAAACCTTTTACTAGAAAAGCCAAGGAATAATTTTGGGAGGCAACTTGGTAGCTTGTGCCAGACAGTTTCCAGAGGCTGGTGGTTATAATAGTCAAGATAATTAGCCAACCCAAACTGGATGGAGCCACTCAGGATTGTGTTACCTAAGACATGTAGAATTCATGCACTAACTAGGCCTATTGAGTGTTACTCCTTTCCTTATAAGCCTATCCTACCAACCTAGATCTGCTAATTGGCATTCTTTTAAGTACAAAAGGTATTTGCTTTCTGCATAAACTAGGAACTTTTAGGAATCAATAAAGAACTCTATGCCTAGACGTACACTAACAAGACTATCAATACTCAATATCTTCAAAGGGATAGTTATCAAGACTCAGATTCTATTGATGGCATCTGAAACAGTAAAACAAACTTCTACAGCACTGCTGTAGCCAGATCTTAATCCACAAAGGACATAGTATCTTCAGAGTCATAAATGCAACAGTTCTCTCAGTGTTCCAAGAGAAAGTTTCAAGAGAGGAGTGTACCTTATAATGGGGTCTTTCTCTATCCTTATTGATCTCTGGTTTAGATCTCCTGTCCATCTTTTTCTGCTCTCGTGCCATGCATTTGCAGCTACATAACATATTAAGCCACATTAGCCTTACCTTTTCATTAACGGTGAAGATCTCAAAACTGCATTTAGCATATACTTTTTACTGACAATTGAAAAATATGATATTCTCATCGCTGTTGATCTCACTGATCGTGAACATAGAGACAAAACTTTTCTTAAGTATGGCACCATCTTAAGGCAGATAGAGTGCAATATCCCCAGAATCAGACTGGGCATAACGCAATATTGTCAAATCAGAGTGAAGTATAATGCAATATCTTCAGAATCATAGGGAAGCTAGAGGAGATATCAGAAACAAGGACTGATATCTGCAAGAGTGCGAAAGGTGGTGCTAATTTCAGCTATACTAACAAAAGAAGTCATTCTGACCTTGCAGCACTTAAGTAGGTCACAACACAGAAACATCATCAATTTCGACATGAAAAAGGCAAACTACGAAGATCTCAAAGCCAACTATTAAAATTCAAATAGAAACAGAGTCCGCATATCAACATATTTTAGCAGGCTGGAATTGGCATTTCCACATCCCATGGCTAGTTTAAAAATATCTTAGCGGATCACTAATTCAAGTGCAGAGTCATAATCAAGGACCTAATTGCAAAATGGATTCTAGGCAGATACAGGCATAATCTTGGTACATCTGATTGTCTAAAATGAAACTTCAGGATATTTCATACATCCTAATCCACTAACATACAACCGAAACTGCATAAAAGAGCCTATGCTTTCTGAATAATCCCTATTTTACAACAATGTAGATGCAATACTGACATGCTTGGAAATACTATTTTGGGCCTCAAATAGGTAAGACACAATTCATGAATCACCATTTTCCTGCTTTAATATCAACTGAAGAACAACAATTAAAAAACTTGCCATGATTAACAAATACAGGGCTGTTTGAATTATCCTCTACAGGCTTTTTGGCTTCATTAGTGGGTGTAAGTCCTTCAAAAGGCTTCTTCTCATGGAAATGGCAACTTACAGCTGTGACGTCCATCGTCTGCATGCTGAGAAACCATTCCCTTTTGCAACAAAAGAATAGTTATGGCAAACTTTACCTTCTATATTCTCTCAAAGTTGTGTCAAAGGTGTGGAGAACAGAATTGTAGTTTATTTCTGAAAGTAGTCCTCACTCTGCAATGAAAATGGAACATAAATAAATGCAGTACATGGGAACAGTTAAAGGCTTGAAAAAAAGAAAATAACAGTGATAAATGACATGCTCCTTTAAGAGATAAAGCAACTTTATCATAACGGTTCTGGACCTTAAAATCAAGCACATTTAAGTCAATATTCATACAAGGTAAAGAAAATATCACAATTTTCATAGTTGATTACAAAAGGTCCACACGGGATCTGTACATAATCTGGAGTATGTTCTCACAATCAAGAAGGAATATTGTAATGGTCTCTGCACTCATAGTCAAACAATTTCCAACTTATTTCTCGCAAGGAAAGGCCTAAAGCTCATACATCTTCTTCTAATTCCTTAACCCGGTTCGTGACATATAGATTCTTTTATGGTTGACAATCCTATCTGCTTCTCTTCCTCAAAGCGGGCAGATGGAGAGCCATGCTTCTTTTCCTCAAAGAAGGGTATCAAGGGATGCTCTCCCATAAATGCTAAAGTAGTTAACTATTTAGCATTCCTCCCAATGTCATTCTTTGAAGGAGCACCCAAGTACTCCATTTCATAGACTGTCCATATCTTGCCTCCTATATGACTACGTATAGGCCATATTAAGTGACTATTATAACACTGTTAGTTTTCTTATCTCGCAATTTTCATATTAAGGACTTCCTTAAACTTCCTGAAAAAGATTGACCATATCCAACCTGGAATGGAGGAGGAGGATGATAAAAGTATAATACACGCGATTCTTCCTTCAAATACACTAGAGTAAATGAATAGATGAGACAAATAAAGACAAACATGGTCAACACTATGTTTGCCAATCATTAAAAACTGAATCTTGATAGTATTTGCATCTTTAATTTAGCAACAAAAGAAAGTGTTAGAGAAATTAACCACAAAACATCAATGCCATAATGATCCCCTTGATTTTATCTCCTCCATGCAACCAATAAACATCTAGATTCCTTTATTAGTCTTAACTGTAGAAAATCTTAAAATTAAATATATTCATCTTCAATTCCATTCTTCAGAAATCCAGCTCAGGATCAGATTTATGAAGTTCTACCCTTTAATCTCCTTTGCACCAAAGCCAACCCTCTACCCCTGGTCTCTACGCTCAGAAAACAAAACCAAACCTATCCACGGTAAAACAGATGTAAGAACAGGGTTGCAGGAAGACTACACCAAAGATATTGCTAAGCTATCTATTCAGAGAAACGCTGCAGGCTGCATAGTCTCAAGACTTTGTCTTGCTCCTTATCAGTAGGAAAAAGAAAAAAACCCAATCTTTGTATCTTTTCTCATGGTCACAGTAATAATTTTACCTGCCTAAAACCAATAAAATCGTGAAATGTAAAATCTTGAAACGCAATCAAAAGCTTATCCGCGTACATTAACCATCTTACCTCTTCTAAATTAATTTGAGCATCTAGCAATAACATGCCTGAAAAATCAGCCCAACTTCATAAAACTGTAATAGTAGATAGAAAACCCCCACGAAACCCCTGAAACTATTTTCCATGAATCAGCCATGCATTGACTTCATCAGCATGCCAAACACAAATAAACAAGACAAACAACAAAAGACAGAAAAAAATAATGCAAATAGAAAACACAAAACTAAAACTAAAAATTATACTAATAAAGAAAGAAGGAATAAGAAGTCGTACCTTATTCGGGCTGTCTTGAAGAGCTGCCCAAAACGAGAGAGAGGAGAGACGAAAGAAAACCCAGGAGCGGGCGAAGGGGTATTTATAGAGGGCTGGAGGCCGTAGCACATGTGGCGCATTGATTATGGTTTCTGTCGTCACTTTCTGATTTTTCTTCCGTTCCTATGATTTTGTAATATTTATTAATTAGCTTTTCTTGAAGAATCGGCATGCTGTCCATTTTACGTTTCGGGATTTTCTTTCAGAGATGACATGGCGGGGGGCTTTTGATTGGAAAAAGCCACGCTGCTGAGTCGTTTGACTCTAATACCCTTCACCAACCTCTCAAGGTTTGTCAATTCCGTCGCTTTCTGAGGTCCTTTTTGGTCATTAGATAGCTGCAGCTCGAGAAAAATGTGCAATGATTAGCCGTGCGGAGATTTTCTTCATTTTCGTGCGGCACGAGCTTCACAGGACGCGCTGGCAGCAAGACAGAATCCAGCTGCTGCCACCTCATTTTCTTCCGATTCGTTTAAAAAGTTTTCTTGTCTTTTTGATGAGATGGATAGAAATGAATCAATCAATATGAAAATAAAGGCAAAAGAATCAAATCACACCATCTTAGTGGATTTAAAAAATATATATTTGTCAGGGCGTAGGCCTACAGTAACTATAGTGGATTTGGGCTAATCAACTATTTCTAATGTAGAATTTTAAAGGTTTTAGTTTGAGTGTACCTTAAGAAATTAAATTTCTTTGTTCATTTTCTAAAATTTAGATATTTTTGAAAATGTCATCAGAAATCAAATTTCTTTATCTATATTCTAAAATTCAGACATTCATGAAAATGTCATCAATGGGTGTGTAAGTATTCGTTTGAACCGTGGTGATTTAGTCCCGTCTAAATTCTCTTTAAATATTTTCATGTCCTTTTCTCAAATATAAAGTAAGTGTAAATACATTATTGTATCCTAGTGAATTTGGGCCAGTTTAGATCTACGGATAGCCCAGATGCCCCCGGTGCTCAAAAATTTTGCTTACGGTGGGCTTTAGAAGTTATTCATAGTCTAAAGCATTTCGTTGCTTAGTATTTGACTCTATAAAAGGTAGTTTAAAGACAGCTTAGCGAATTTTTTTTTTTTTTTTTTTAAAGGGATAAGATGAGATTGCCCAAAAAAATAAATCGACAATTATTACTTTCGGCTTTTGATTATCAGTGTACAGCTGAAAGCAGTTGAATCAACTTACAAATAAGACGTGGTCCGCGAAACAAGGGGTATATAGAAATTATTTAACATAAAGGGATCCGAAGGCACAAGCCGACCTTAGCTCAGTTGGCAGAGCGGAGGACTGTAGTGTGATAAACATGGATATCCTTAGGTCGCTGGTTCGAATCCGGCAGGTCGGAACCTTTTTAATACATTTTTCTATTACCTGAATTACGCTTGGTTCTGACAAATGACCGCATAGACAATGAATGGTTGCTCGACCCATGACTAATCCAGAGATTAAAAAAGTCATCGACATCGAAGTACAAAGGTAGCACATTTATACAAAGAACAGCAAATCACTGGAAACGAAAAACAGAGGAGAAATCCTGAAAGATCCAGTAACAAATGACTCCGATCATATTCCATTCCTATCAGAAACAGGCCTGAACTTTTGTTTGTTTCTTATTACTCTCTACCCTTCATATTATGCAAACCTAAATATTTCGAAAACATGATAAGATCTTCCGAGAGCAAACCACCTTGTACACAACCTCTGAAGAGCAGAGATGTTTTGGTATCAAGAGGTCTGTGTCACCACAGCTGAAACCATTGTGCTCATTCCACACATGTTGTGCCCTCGACAAAGCCGGTAGTAACCATGTTCGCCCCAACGCTTCCCCCATGAGTTCTTGATAATCCAGTATGGCTTGTAGCCAAGCCTAAGGATTGAGAAGCCTCTAGAACCATAGCCCACAAGAAGAACACCATGGTTGATCCTCTTTTTGTCACAAATAAGAGGACATGACACACCCCCGATGTAAGTTTGCATGAATACCGCATTCAATCCAACTGCATGGTAGAATATCTCCTTTAGTGGTTGCTACAATAATAAGTAGATTCCAATGTATGGAATATTCACAAATATGGCCACTCCTTTACATGAAGTAGAATGTCTTTTTTTTCCAATAAAATTTCTACCCAGAAAACATTTAGCAGCAAATATGCTCAAGTGCGTATGCTCAAAATTCATGCTCCAACTGATCAGGAGAAACAGAATTTTGTGAGAACAATAAATGCATCTCTTATTGATAATATTCTTACTTGCAAGCGGGCCATTATGCACTACATTGGCAGCAATTTGACTCTCATCCACAGGGATTTTTGTGAAATTCCGCACTTTCACCGCAACTTTCTCAGGATTGAATTTGCATTCTCCGCGTTTCCCAGTATAGGGATAGGTTACCTCCTCCTCTATACCTCCTGCCTCTATCAAGTAGTTGAAAGCAGTTGTCATTAGCCCTCCAGAGCATCCATCATCACAGTCATCTTTTTCTTTTAAATCACACTACAGAGAAAACCACAAAGAAACAAATTCATGTCTCATAGACATTGTCAACCAAAATACGAAGGATCAGCCTCAACTACAATTAAAGTGTTCGTTTAGTCCTATCCTACATCCACATGATCCAAAAGATTAGCCCTTTGGACTAGTTATTGCAAACATGTTAAGCTAGAAGAACTCATTTGCCACCCAGAAATGGCATTAAATCTTGCGAAAAGCCAACTGATCAAGGAGTTTCAAAGAAACTTAACCAACCATATGATCACAATCCACAAGCTGCTGTTCACTTAGGCTGAGAAGCTTGCCAGTTGCAATGAAATTAGCTCCTTCAATAGCTCCAGTTGTACTAAAAGCCCAACACGATCCACATCTTCCCTGCAATGTATAACTTTCAACTTATAGATAAGATGGAATTAATGAAGCTGTTCTTCTTTCCATGGGAAAAAATTTTGGCACAAAATTACAGCCTTGATGGAGCATATCTAATTGGCAATTGTCATAGATAAATGCTGTTGCAAAATTCCAATTACAGCTTCAGCTAGCGTTGCTACTGCTATGAACTAGGAACATAAGTCACATATTTACTGGCCTGCACCATTATTACAAAATACGTACAGCAATTTGTCCATGCATGACATCCAACAGGCATGTTGATTTCTAACAGAAAAACAATGGTCAATTTTGAATTCGAATTTGGACACGAGTTAGCCAAATATAATGCCTAAAGTAGGAAAAATATCTTGAGTTCTGATATATTAACCCCTATATATTTCCAACACCATTAGAATATGGTGTTATAAGCACTTTACAGACTTTGCCATAAGATATTTGGAATATAATGTAACCATAAATAAAAATGAGAGCAGAGTTTCTTAATTGGAGCCATCAATTTCTTTGGAACATTTTTTTTTTATTCCTATATCATATCTACACAGCCTAGCTAAAACTGGTAGTGATTCCCTTTTTTCGCTCTCTCTCTTCTTTTTTTTTTTGGGTAGATAAAACTGGTGGTGATTCATGTATGCACTAATCGTAAATGTGGATGAAACATCAAACAGCAATACCATAAACAGCAAGGTACTCAAGAAATTTAATTATATCCAACACATTTATTCTCAGTTACTACCAAAATTATGAGTCTCTACTTCACCAACAATTAAATTAAGTGAAGGAACTCAGTTACCCAGTCTAATTTCAGTCTAAAATGTTCAGCCAAACTCAGTCTGCAAGACTACCAATATTTCTTTAACCTTCTCATCGAAGTCAATGGGGAATTCATTCAGCTAGCTTCCGTGCTTTTAACACTGCTTCCACCTCCCCCGCAAATGGTCACGATTGATACACATTAAAAGGTAATAAAGCAAATGTAGTAGCAAACTCAAAAAATGGACTGGCCAACTGTAGAATAATATGAGTCGAGAATTACCTGCGTCTTCACTTCGGTCACAGCACCTTTTTCTCTCCAATCAAAACTCTCCGGCAAATCAGATACATCCATCATCACCTCTGCTGCACTCTCATCCCCATCATCTTTCCCCAGCTGGGTGGTCCCACCAACTCCAGCGCCACCTTTAAGGCCCATGTACGTAGCCTCAAACTCCTCCTCGGTAAGATCAGAGAACTGGGTGACGCCGTGGATTGCGGAGGGGTCCATGGCCTGGTGCTCCGCGGCCTTGATGAGGTTCTTGGCAAAAATCCCCAAGCGGTGCACGTACTCCTCGTGCGTAGAGTAACTTTTCTCGTACTCCTCCATGAAGGACTTGAAGTGAAGCTCTGTGGTGGTGCCCAGTAGACGATGGTTTGCAGAAGACCTACGTGGGTGGTGGCGGTGGTGGTGGTGATTGTCAGTGACTTGGCGTATCATTAACGGGTCTTGTACTGGATACTGAGTTTCATGTTGGAAAGTGGTTGAAGAGATGAGTGCGCAGGATAAGAGGGTAATAGCCAGAGTGCAGGTTAGCATCAGACCTCCGCTTGTCATCATCATCTTTGTGGCTGTATGCATCACTCTGCAGTCTGCTCCTCTCTTGGACGGTGGTTTTGGACCCTGGTCTGGAATGGAACGGGGAGGAGTGTCGTAGAAGGGGAGAAGAAGACGGTGCAAGGAAATAGGACTGTTGGAGCCCGAAGTGACACTTTTGCCCCTCCTCGGAGCACAAAGTAATTAAATTGTGCAAGTACCATGAAATTAGTTAACAAATTTTATCACAAAATTTATGTGTCGCAACACAATAAGTCAAATTAACAAACGAAAAGAAAAAGTTCATTCACAAAAAGCCACTTAAAGTCAAGAATAATAATATGAAAATTTTTAAAATTCAAAAGATGTACCATAATTTAGTTTGTAACTGTCATAAGTCGTTTAGAATAGATTTTTTTTTTAAAAAAAAAAACTCATTTCTCATGCAAAAAAATTTATAATATAGTTAAAATTCAATAAATGATAATCAAACATAACGTGTAAAAATGTATGTTAAAATTTTTAAGGTGTCGTTAAGTTTTTAAAACAAATTATTTCAGGAATAATATATCAATATGTCTTTAAATTAAATGTGGAATGCTTCATCATTATCATTGCCTCTCTCTTTCCTTGATGTATAGGAAAAAGGTGGATTTTCATTCCATAAGTTTATGGTGCAAACTAGGAATGAAGAAGTTTCATTTGTTTGTAAAAACCGACGGAAAAAAGAAAGTTGAGGATTTTGTACGAGGAAGAAAAGGAACAAACAAGAAGAAGAATGCATGAAAAATGGTTAGGGATAATTTCGGTATTCCTATGTGTAACGCTGCATGCAAGCTTCTTCTCCCTCCATGACGACACGTGCAAAAGCCTCAGCTCCTTTGCGTCCTCCACGTATCCAACATTCCAACTGCAACTTCGCCACTTGGTCCGAAGATCATATAGATTTAAACGAAACGTATAAAGACTAGTTCCTTTTTCTTTTTCTTTTTTTTTCCCATTTGAGCCCAAAACCGCAAGCTTTGAGGAGTCCGACATAAACAAAGAGCCCACTGCACAAAATAATTGGGCAATTGGATTTGGGCTGGCTTACCTATGCATTCCTTTCCCTCACCAACTTGAGCATCTGGACACCAATTTCACTTTTTTAGGCTTGGAAAAACTATTATGTCACATTTTACATAAAACGTTACTTAGATTTAACAAAGTAGGCACAATAGCGGAGTTGGGCTGGAGTGATCAAGAATCTTGATCGTTTTCGCATATTAGCTTGATTAATTCCTCAATTCGCACGACCGTGACTAGAACTTTTATTCTCTCACTAGATCAATAATATTTATTCGACCCATAATATATCAAATATTTTCCATGGAAGACATTTTCCGAAAAGAATATTTTACTCCCCACCAAGTGAACCCTTAATTTGGTCATTAACTTTGTAGTATCCTTACATATACATAAGAAGCACTTTGTGTTTCTACGGTGGAGAGTGCTCAAATTCTTGGTAAAGCTCTTGTACCTTGAGGTCGGCGTTCAAGTGCACTGGACCTTTTTTTTCTTTTTTTGGATTGTGTTTTTTGCTCCTGGCACTTATGTGATGCGATTTTTCATTTGCAACAAAGCTATCGTTTATGCTGAAGCTTTTGCTTATATCTTCTATTGAATAGCTGTAATATAATATGTAAATATATACGTATATATGTGATATATATATATAGATATATAAAATAGAGATATATGTAAGATCAAACAATTCAATCACATGTTCCCCTAATCCTTTATGTTATTTTCTTTAGAGCAAATTATCTGGTTGGCCATTAAACTTTTGCCATCGTCGAGTTTTGGTCACTCAACTATTAAAAGTCTGGTTTTGGCCACTCAAATATATAAAGTTAAGATATAAGGCCATTCTGTTAGGTTTAACCGTTAAGTTCGTCAATACGTCCGTTCGCGCGATTTCCAAGACAAAAGATAGGGTTAATTTAGGAATTCAATATAGCATTCAATGCTTCTCTAAAAAATTGTTGTTCTTCTTCCTGCCCCTCTTCAAATCTTCGTCAGACCCTTTTCATCCACCGCAGGCATCACTCCTGCAACGCCACCAGTAGATTTCGGAGCGTATCTGCAACGCCACCAGTATCTGCATGCCACCACCACCACCTCCTACTTTGAATTGCTTATTTGAAGGAGAAGGGGAAGTTTCATCTGCGCCGTCTCCTTGGCGGCCGCTTGATCCTTCCTCTTTAAACAAATCTTCCCTATATTTTTTTCCTTAATTTGAAGGAGGAGCAGAGAGAGTGGAGCCGCTGCTCCTGACGGATATGTTGAGGGTTGAAATGTTAGCCGGGATGGTTCCCGTGCCGGTGGCGGCGATTATGGCTGGCTCGGCTTGCTGTAGAAGCCACTTGATTGTCTCGCCGTCGGACTTGTGACCTAGCTCTCGAGTCAACTGGAAAACCCTAGCTGCACAGGCAGCCGGCATTCGGATACGCCTGCCTCGGTCGTCAACTTTGGTATGGCGGTCCTTTGTGGATCTCTTGGGTGGCTGCTGCTTAGGGTGGATTGGTTTCAATAGCCCTATTGACTAGGAGAGTCAGCATTCCGGCAGCTTTGACTCTGTTGCAGGAAGGACTACTTGGAGTTCCATACCATGACTTCCATGGCAATCTCCCAATTGATGTGGGTCTCACCCTACCAAATCTGAAACTAATAGCTGTTACGGAAAACAATTTCTCTGGAATCTTTCCCACTTCAATCACCAATGCTTCTGGGCTTGAGGAAGGAACTTGAGGAACTTGGCCTAAAGAAGAAGATGCTATTTTTAACTTCCTAAATTAACCCTGCATTTTGTTTTGAAAATCGTGCAGACAGACAGATCGGTGAATTTAACGGCCAAATCTAACAGAATGGCCACGAATTTTAACTTTATGCATTTTAGTGGCCAAAACCAGACTTTTAATAGTTGAGTGACCAAAACTCAACGATCGCAAAAGTTTAATGGCCAGCCGGATAATTTGCTCTTTTCTTTATATATAAAATTTAACTGAAATTTAACTACAATTCAATTACTGTTTAACTAAAATTTAAGTAAGTACGTAGGTATACAAAAAAATATATACATGTAAGATAAAAAAAATTCAATTACATGTTCTCCTAATCCTTTATTATTTTATTTTCTTCATATTTTTTAATCCTCAAATTTGAGTAAGTGCGCAGGTTCCTTGTCATCATCTCAAAAGATACGTGTCATTTAACATTCAACTCTTGCTTAAAATTGATGGCCAGCTTTTATTAATTGTCGGCCATTAACCTTTGTTATTTACCAAATTCTTTCGGGAGATATCTCTTTTGTGCACCACTCCATGCCACCGCTTGGCTGTATTTGTAATTCCGCGTTTCTTTCATTGACTTCTAAGATGCAAACAGTCTTCATGCAAAATCGACTGCGGACTCCACTTCTCAGTTGTATGTAAACCTTCTTCTCAGTTGTTGTGAATCCAGAAACTCATACACAAGGTATTTTTGTATTATCTGATATTTGATATTCGATGAAAATCTGTTCCCTGCTCTGTTATCATCTTATGCTTACTGCCTTAACATCTTTTATTCAGGTTTCCAACAGATTTGCTGCACTGGTTTCTGCCTTACCCATCGATGGAGATATTATTTTGCTATGTTTATTAACATGCCTGTTAGTTGATAGTTTGCCTCTATCGTCTTTCCTGTTGTTGCTATCAGTGTTCTTTGCTTATTACGCTTAGGAAGTTTCTGTTTTATCTACTGTGTAATTATATTAAAAAAATCTCCTGGGTTATAATACGGACAACATGAGTTCCTCTGAGTAACATCCACCTGACAATGCTCTGAATGTTCGGGAGAAAAAAAATGAGAGGAATTGAAAAAAAAAAAAAGAGAACAATTTGCTGCTCTTTCGGTAGAACAAAAAGAGGCTCATCGAAGGAAAAATAGAGATGCGCATCACAAAAGAAAGTTAACGAAACTCTTGTCCAAGCCTCTTGGTGAACAATCTCAGCAGATTTCTGAACTATCAGATTCTTTAGGCTCTGTTATAACAATTGTGCTGCTGGTACGTATCCATTGCACAATTTTTGCTTTCTCATTTATTCATAACCTTTCTAAGTATACCCCTGCAGCTGTTAAATATACTGTTGTTTTATGTTTCTGTTATTAGTCATGACCGAGGCTTGAACACCTCTTTACTTTGTAGCTTTTGGCAGTAAAAAATTTTAGCAGTGCAGTAAACTGTTGCCAGAGACGAAAATGTTAATGTCACAATTAACGGAACAGGGTCCACTTGTGATATGTATGTTTTGCAGCCTTCATTCATCCTTTTTTTTGATCCTGTTGTATGCACCCTGACTTTCTATCTACCATGTATTGCAGCTGAAAAAGTTCATGCAAATACACTTGCTCAGACAGTTGATGCATGTGTCAACAGAGCTACCTCTTCTAACCCTCGGCTATCTGCATGCAACCATCAGTGTGACAATGGTAAAGTTAAATGAAGTATTACTATTCGTCATTATTTTATTACAGATTTCTTTTCTATGCTTTCCAACGGTTATCTGACTGTTTGTCTTACAATCTCTTGATGCCGGCTCCCAGTTATTTGGCTTCAAATGTGCTCCGTCTCTCCTGCTTTCCATATACATCAAATCATCTTCGACATTCGCACATTTCATCGCTTGACTATGCCACCATACGTGATTATGGTAGATGCCTAATGCCTATACTTGCTACTATGAGGAACTGCCACAATTGTTTGTTTGTTTTTGATTGGTGTCCTCAACTCTGTGTTTCTGTGTACTTAGTAGAGAATGAGGTTCCTATACCTGACGCTGTATGAAGATTAAAGAATGGTGTCTCCTACTTTTCCACTTTTGAACAAGGTCTTTGTTCATGTTACTTTTATACAAGTATTACTATCATTAACATAACTGTTGCTTCAGAATACCATTGTATTGTTCTAAATTTCTTCAACCGCAGGTAGTTGGTCAGGGACCATCCACAAGCATGCCTGCTCACATTATACTACTCCATATACTGCAGGTCTACTACTACTTCAACTAACTTTGTATTAAATATTTCCACGTTTTATTCATCATAGAAATCTATTTTCCAACATGTGACTCCCTACCACATTCTTCATACTTATCCATTTATTGTTTATCTTAAATCAACAGTTGACTCATTTGTCTGTATGAGTTGCTACAACTTATTTCCAGAAAATATTGAACAAGTTCCAGGTATTTGATATTTCAGTATCGTCATACATGGTGTTTCTTGTTAAATTACATTAAATTTGTGTACTGTAACTGACACAAGGGGTACCTCTTTATAGAACTGTCATCACTTGTTACACGATATCAGGCTACTCGACAGTTCCTAGGATCTACTGCTAACAAAAATGGAGGAATAACGCATCCTCTGTTACCAACTTTTATTATTGTAATAGCCACTATACCATCAATGTATTTCTCAACGTTCACAATGTCTTCTTAACAAATGTACAGCCAAAAGAAAATCAATGCTGCAAAAAGCTTAGACCGTTCATAAGACAACTAAGAGACCAAAAGGTATTGTGAACATAGTTCACTGTACACCCACAGTTTTGTTCTAAACTTCTATTATTCTGTTCAATAATTACAATTACATTGAATGTATTGTAGGGAGAAAAAATCCAGATGGAATTGGAGCATTGAAGTTCATTAACGATGAACCAGACATATTGCCTTCAAAACCACATTGCAGTTACTATGAAGCAAAAAAGTTCCATTCTGAAACACCAAATTTCTGTTGTTCTGACGGCGAAGTAGTTCTCCAGCAAAAAAAACTTCCAGATATTCTGATAGAATTATATACTGGTCGTTCCGATGAAGCTGCCTCTTTCAGAACATATGTCAGGACGTACAACAATATGTTTGGCTTCACATTTTTTGGAGTGCATTATGATAAATCCCTCTGCAAAAGAACTAATGGCATTTATACATTCAAAGTCCAAGGACAGACTTATCACTTCATCAAAGATCTCATTCCATCTGGTGCTTCTGGCCTTTATTTGTAGCTGTATTTCCATGACACAGACCATTAAACTCCACAAACCAGCTCATACTTATACTCCACGTTTCATTTTCAAACAAATATGAACTATACGCATGTGAATAGCAGAAAAAATTCTCTGCTGCTAAAGAATATCACGTAGACTTACTACGCACACGTGAACCAAACAATAAATTACGAATTAAAGGATGATAAACTCAAACCAAAAAAAATAAGCTACAACTTTTAATTACCTATTAATGAAAACAACTACTGTTACTTAATAAAGACAACAAAAAAATACTAACGAAATTAAATACAACAACTGCAACCAGAAAAAAAAGAAGCAAAAAAATAAACACAATTGCAAAAAAAAAAAAACTAAATGTAACCCCAAAAACAAAAAACAATAAATACACCAAAAAATTTAACACAATAATTAAATAAATAATATCACTACATAAGTATATCAGTGTACATTCCAAACACTGGTAAAAAAGTTTAAAGTCATAGATTTTAAATACTAAGACTAACCAGTATTAAATTGCACTAACCTGGCGCCCGCGCATCGCGTGGGCAAACACACCTAGTTGTACTATAAAGAACTTATATATAAAGTGGGAATGAGTGGTGAAATTTGATGGTCTTTGGTCCTCCATGTGTAAATCACGTGCAAATGCTTTCTTTCATTTTGCTCTTCTACTGTTTTCTTTTGTCCCTTTTCGTCTCGTTTGGTGTGTTTTTTTTTTTTGTTCCTTTCCAAGCAATCCACTTTTCCAACTTTTTTGAGGGACTCGATGGGCTCAGATAACTATTAGCAGATCACCGTCACAAGCTTTCTCCCACTCTCCACTTTCCCCTCTCCATTCCTTCATATTGCCGCCTCCATTACTCCCTTTCTTCCTCTGTTTTCACTTTCTTTCTTTTTCATCAGCCTGATCATCATCATTCAGAAATAAAAAATTACACCCAACCAACTCCACTTCTCCATTTTTTCCTTCTTTGAAAGCCTACCTTTTCGTTTCTTTTTTTTTTTTCGTTTCTTCTTTCTTCCTTTACCCACCGGACCAAAAGGTCCAAAACAGAAAAATGCAGATGATTCCTTTGTCTCACATCTTTCTCCTCACTTCCCAATTAATGGCTGATCCCTGCCAAACTCTCTCTTCGTCGTCAAAAAACAAGAAAGGGGGAACAAGGATGAAGGGGGAGGATGTTTAATTCATCTCAACCATCTGCATCATTTTTGACCAAATATAATCGTGGTAAACTTTTACCCCTTTTGCCTATGTTTAATGTCCCTTTTTTCGTTTTTTTTTAGTAATTTTTTCCTCTCTTCTTATGGTTTGGTCTTTCTAACCACAGAGCATGAACCTTCATTCCTTTTCTAAGATGTGGTATAATCTGACATAGGTACCTGTCATATCTATATCTACTAGAAATTTTACCGTAAAAAAATAATTTCGTTGACTGATTTTGTTTTTTTTTATGGGTTCTGTTGGATTTTTTTTTCCCAGATTTATGTGTTCAGTTATTGTATTTATTGAAATTTAAGCTTTGTATGCCCTCATTTCTTATTTTATTGTGTATGTTTTATCTTTTTTCCCCCTTCTACTTTCCCCTTGGCTTAGAGCATGTCCAACCATTAATGAAAAATTTTAGTAAGTCTGCAAGAAAAAAAGAAAAAAAGTAGAGAGTTTCTTCTCTTGTGAGTTTTCTGCTACTTTTAATATTCATATTCATATTCAATGGTGAAAATCAAGGTGAACAAATAATTTTATTGTTTGGTAGGTAAAGGAGAAAGGAAAAAGTTCTGTTAATTTTTGTTTTCCTTTCCATATATCAAAGGGTAAGCTTTTTATGCCCTAATTATTTAATCTCTGTCAATGTGTTTTGTACGTCTTTTTTTCCTAATATCGTCTTGGTTTGTAGCACCATTACTAAGAAATTTCAGATAATATCTTCTTACATGAATTTCTATAAACTTTAATGGTGGAATTCAAGTTTAAACGGTACTACTTTACCTTTTAACGAATATTTTTTCTTTCAGTTAAGATAACAAAGATGCAAATGTCTCACTATTGCAGCCCCTATTTTCTTGGTACTCTTTTTTCTCTTTTTTTCCTTTTAGATTTATTATTAGTTTGTTTTTCCAGTGTTGTAGGAGCATATTTGATAATTTTCTTATGGATCACTGACATTCCTCAGGGATGAATGGTAAGTTTTTATGGAATTGTAAAGTAATTCTTATACATTACTGTTGAAGAAAATAGTTAGCTAATTTTTAAAATTAGAGGGATTTTTGGTGAAGAATTTCATGTTGTGCTTTTAAGGCTGTGTATTTTGCCTTTTGTGCAATGTAGCAGAAAGATATAGAACTTGATCTTGTTGGGAATTTTCCATATTAAGTTATTCTTGAAGTATTCTACACTTTTTTGCAGGGATGAAAATAAGAAGCAAATGAAGTTGAAAATGAGGCATCGAAGGTGAAATTTTCCTTTTTTTTTCAATGTTGTGCCCAATTTCCATTTTTGCCCTTTCTCAGCTATTCATGAAATTCATTTTTTTTTCTACTAATAGCTACATGAGATGAAAGGGGGCAATAATTGCCAAGAAAATCTGTATGTGGATTTTGCCTTTCTTCGTATGTCAATTTCTTTGTAGCTCAGTTTTTGTTCTTTTGACTTTATCTGGTAGTTATTTTTCAATATTTTCTTTCTTTTTTTTTTCGAGGTTTTTTGGTTGTACAAGCGCTAGCCTCATGGTAATGGTAAGTATTCGAAAGAATTAATGTCTTCTAATTTTTTTCCTTCTTTTTTTTTCCCTTCACTACTCAAAAAACCTTTTTCTAGAGCTTTTCTTTTTCCTTTTTTGGAATGGGGTCTTGTCATATCTTGCCTGATGGAATATATCTCTCTTTTTGCTTTTTGTTAAAATTTAGTTTTACTCTGTTCAAATTCCTGGTTAATTTGCTCGGTTAATGTTTTACTTCTTTGATGTCTAATGTTTTATGTGGGTGGAAATTTAAGAATTTGATATTTACATAATTGTTCATCTCCATAGTGCTTAAAGTCCCATGTGTTTTAATGATTACTAAGGTCCCAAAACTTTGATATTTTTTCCTCTCTCTCTCTGGTTTATTTTTTGGGTGGTATTAGTATTTGAGTTTTGCTTTGGATTGTAGAATGTCACTTATTGTTTAGTGCTGAAGCTAATTGCATGCATGATCTTAGTTTCTTTGCTTGGTGATGTGTTTGCTGAATTTGCAGTTTTCAATCTGTGTTTGGGATTTGTAAGTTACAAGCTTGCTTAAATAGGTTTAATAGCTCTATTCTACTCACAGGTCATTGGAATTGTAAGTGTTAAGAGTACTTTGGCATGAGGCAATTGGTGCATGCATTACTACTTTTCTATTTCAGTTTTGTTGAATGTGCAAATGGCCTTTTCGAATTAGTTGTGACTTGTAAGTTAAGAAGCTAGATTCAAGTACAGAGTCCAGTTATTGCTTCACAGAAAAGCTATGTTCAGAGTATTACCTCAATAATTTTTACTTGCCATCTAAAGATTGTTTGATTATTGTTAAGAATTTGTCGTCTGTTTTTTTACCATCAATGTTGTTAAAAGAATTTTGAGAGTGGCCACTAGATTGTTGACTTCTTCAAGACTAATAGTTAAGCTGGTATCTGTTTGTCTATGTTAGGAATTTTTACTGCACTGTTTACTGATTTTGGGATTGGATAGGCTATTGAAATCTGTTGAGTAATAGTTAGACTCGTTATTTTTTGTACATGGTAGAATTTGTGCTGCATTCTCACCCTATGCTTACTTGTCCAATTAAGATGAAAACGATGAAAAGGAATAGTCATAATTGGCTCTTGAAATTGATTCATTATGTGTTCCTTTGGAATTCAAATTGTCTTTCTTTGTTAGGTTTATCTAGCAACCTCAGATTTTATGTGCAAGTTTTGCTTTCTCTTCATTTATTACATTCTGATATTACTGGTGAAGTTTTAGTTATTGTGTTGATGTTATCTTTTTTCTTATGGACTAACATTTTTCTTTTTATCTTTCAGGAAGGTGAAACTATCCGAATTAATGTGAAGAACAAACCTTCTAGTAGAACAGGCATGCTTTCAGCTACAGGATTGTTAAATGGACATCCTGGAACTGTAAAGGCCAAAACTCTAAGCATAGCACCACTCCCCAGTGGAGGAGTGAGGATTTAGTCTCCTCTCCGACCCCCTCCCAATGATTCTGCAGCTGCTAGGATGACTTTGGGAAGGCATGATACTACTCTTAAGGGGCCTAAGGAAGTTGCTAGACATTCTGCTGATCCACTGGCAAATCTGTCACAACTGGAGGTTCCCATTGTCCTTTCTGTTACGTTTTTGAAACTTTATTTATCCTTCTATGCAATTTGAACAGCAGAATTTTGTATACCAAGAGATTTTGTTATTAGAGGTAGATAGAGCACTTAATTGTAGCAGACTACAATCAAGAATATTGAGACCTGCCAACTTTCAGAAACTCCCATCAAGAAGGATCATTGATCATCACGTGATTGGAATAAAGGACTTATCTGAGTCGATTTAAAGGACAATTCTTCTTGTGTTTCAGGATGGGGTTGGTAGTTTAAACTTGAGGCTTTCAAAAAATTTTGCTTTGTCTAGCTTTTTGTATGAGGTGTTCAACCTTTTTATTTAACCTTCATTTAGGTCCATGAATTGGCTGGTCATATAAAACATTATTACTAAATTATCTTAACTGGATAATTTCAGTTATCAAAAAGCATTTTGCCCACTGTTTGTTTTCTTGTAATATTCTCTGATCTGCAGTGTAGATATAGTACTTAGGTGTAGCTCTCCAAATTAAGAATTTTAGTGATACAACTGGTATTACCTGATCTTGTGGTTTTGGGGAAGTGGAGATAAGGTAGGGTCATCCTTTTCAGGTGGTCATGTAACTGACTTCTTAGCATAATGTTCTGATAGGGAATATAATTCATATTTAGAAACATTTGGAAGCAAAATCTATAACAAAAATTTCTAGCAACCTTTTGTAAATTACCTTTACTTCAGTGGCATTTAGAAAGACAAACTTATCTCGCTTGATAGAGATTCATAAATATAGGAATCATCAATATCTTGCTTGATAAATATGAATCTTTCTCATTGGTGCTACCTTTTTATGTCATGTATGTAGACATAAAATATTAGCTGCTGTTTTACCAAATGTCTTTTATCTGGAATTGTTCTGACTTTACATGGATATGCTATTCTCTCTCCAACCTGTGTAAATGGGCTTGGTCGTTTTAAATGGTTTATGTAGAGATACAATACTTGTATCTCGGAGTCAGCTTGTGGTCTACTTGTGATGAAATTTAATAGCGATTTTGTTGTTGGCATTCTGCAGAAGAATCTTCCTACAACCACTGGAACAGGTTCTAAGAAGTCCACTGCAGCTGGATGGGCTGCTTTTTTATCATGTTAGCATTTGACTGTTGGTGGTTCGGATCTTTGTCTCCTGTTGTATTTAACAAGCTGAGAAAAATTGAAAAGAAAATTCATAACTGAAGGAATTTCAATATGTGCTCCATCTTTGGAGGAATAATTATTCTCGAAATGTGTTGATATCGTTCTTTTGACATACTTGGACTGTTGATCTCAAATTTATATGCGTATAACACAAGATAATTCTCTTTCCTGGGTTTCTGCCCCAATGTTTGTTTCTCTCCAAGTCGTGATCAAGGGATTGAATTGCTTTTATAGGATTGCAGTTCTTTTCCAAAGAACACGTCTTTGGGGGTAGTGGGTAAGGCTTATTATAGTTTTGTGTGGAAGCGCCTCTTGGGACGGGATGGATTAGTATACATTTTGTATGTATAGATTTGTCCAAACATGAATGGCACTAATTTATGAATGTTTTAATGCTTTGGATGTGTTTGGATCGACATCATTTGTAAACAAGTATTTATTTGCATCACAATTTATTTTATAATTGGTTTTTAAATTTTTCAATCATCTTTTCTATTTTATGTATGTCATATCATAAAAAACTATTCTTACAAATAATATTTCCAATATTATTCTAACTAATATTTTTAAATAATTTCCTATCTAAACACAATTACTATTTTTACATGTTAGAGCTTTTTTTTTTTAAAGGAAAGAGCATCTTCCATGCAAAGAAGGTTAATGGAGTTTGGTGGGCGAGTACACCTTTCCCTTCTCTAATTAGACTGTGTTGAGGTGAAAAAAGAGTTTAACTTGGACATGTAGCATTCTAGGATTGTAATTGTTTAATTCAGGCATTATTTACAAGTTGTGAATGTCATGCTAAACTGGAGTATAATTTGACTTTGTATTATCAATTTCACGTAGGAAAGAAAGCTTGTGTTGGCAGATGTAATGTCAAGAAAATACATCTGATCTTGCCTGTGCCAGTTGATACTTTATTTTTCATTTTTTTAGCCACTTGATACGTTTTGGTATATATACAGAGACTTGCAACCACTTTTCCTGCTTAAAAAATCCCATCGGTTGAGACACTATCTCCTATAGTCATGTTAGTAAGCATAATTCTGACGTTTTAGAGCGAAATCAAAACTATATGCTTTTTGGGACAAACAAAATGTTAATGTATATGGCAATCAATTAAACAAATATGCATCCGCCAAAATATGTTTCCAGCAAATTTTTTTTCATCTATTACATTTTATAAAAGAAAAATAAAACTACATGTCTTTTTCCTCATTGAATTTACTAACTTCCTTCTCATTCATAGCACAAACTATACATATACATTTCAATATCTTTTCTTATGCAGCTACTTCACCTATTCATTTTTTATTAATAATGTCTTAATTTCATTCATTAAACAAAATAACAAATACAACCATACATTACATGCAAATCAGCTCATATTGGGCATCATTTTAATTTCTCACCGTGCGCAAGCACGGTGTCATCTTGCTAGTCTTCTCCAACATGGCAACAGTAAATAGAGACTTTGGGCTTAATTTTGGTGTTCTTCAACGATGCCAAAGAATTCACAGCATCCCTCAGTAGTTGGCAGTTGGTAAATGGTAAGTTGGTCGATGGACGTTGGTTGATCGCGAACAAAACTTGCATTAAAATGCAGCGTAACGGAGTAAAATATTCGAATCAAATGGTAGCAGTGTACATGAAAAGAGATGGAGCGGAGTTCTACATTAGAAAAGACTCGCGGGGATTGATACGAAAAAGTCTAAACACGTGCAATCAAAGCAAATAGCAAAGTTCCACGTGCTACTAACCTGGGGTGTCAAGTTATGTGGTCAGTAAAGTTGGTAAAACCAACATTTCGTCAATCTACTCATCTTTCTGCACCTATGAGTTGTCACAGCTACCTCCAGTAATTTTTTAGCCATAGAATATTCCATTTGGGTAAAACGGAATATCGTCATCTCTTAGTGGAATTTTTTTTTTTTGCGTGAAGTATTTCATTAATTTAAATAACTTAGCATTTCAGAAAATTCAAAAGAAAATCAATTGCATATACAAAATTTTCATGTGTTTGATATTAGCCATGCACTCAATTTCTAAAGATATTTGTTAATGGGGTTCATACATTATAAATGAGTTATCTAAGGTGGTGTTTGGATTGCAATTTTTTTAAGAAATTTTTTTTTATGTTTTTTGTAAATATGCTTCTCAATCACTTTTTTATCTCATATATATATATATATATATATATATCAGATCATCATAATAAATTTTCTACAAAAATTTCAAAAAATAACAACCCAAACAAAGCATTAAGTTATGATAAATAGAGAGATAAACCAGTTAATGCTAGTAATATCACGGGGCAATATGAGAAGGCAAACTACTACATTTCGTCCTTGCGATTTTTTCCTCCAACTCAATACTTTAATAAGAAAAAATAATTGTTTACCATAACCTTCTTTTATTCCATTCTCTTTTCTAATTTTTAGGTTCAAAAGCTACATAGTATAATTTTCTCTTTTTTAAACATAATGTTTTAATCATATAATTTGAATTAGGTTGAGAACATTACAAAAATTTAAAAACTAATAAGAGAGACAAGTGATATTTTTTAAACTTTAAGAATGTTAAGTGATATTATTAAAAGTCTAAGGAAAGGTTTTTGGAATTATCCCAGACTCAAAAACTCTTCCAAATTAGTTCTAGTTCTAGTGCAGGGGCGGAGCCAGAAAAAAATCTTAGTGGGGGCAAAAATAACACTAAAATTTTTTATCTACTCTTTTTCTAATTTTTTAAGCAAAAAAAAAAGTCTCATGCATAAAATCACCATTTCACAAGTTAAAATATTTATCAAATAACCCATTTATTAGTTATTACATTAACTAATCAATTTTCAAATTTCTTTAAAACAGTAATAGTCTCATGCTCTAGAAATATATTTGCAAACAAATTTAAAATAATAATAATAAGAAGTAATTGTTTAGAACCTGATTTTGATGGTCTCCTAAAGTTGGTGAAAAGAGCTACAAAATGTGGCGGACCCAAGTCCTAGAAGATCAATTGATTTTGGTGCAATCTCTAAATAGGATGAAGTGATCAAAAGAAAGAGTAACAAGCTTTGGTTGTGGAAAAAAAAAGGCTCTCGTATGTATGTTGGGGAGTGGGGACAACCGAGAGCCAGATGAGGAAAGGGAAATTGGGGAGTGGGGACAAATGAAGTAAATGATAATTGGATGAAGTGATAAAAAGAAAAAATAGTTGGCTTGGGTGTGGAAGAAGAGGAGCCGGTTGTGAAGGGAAATGGGAGACCACAGGAGTAAAGGGAACTTGGGGAGTGGGGACCAAAAGGAATGACTGATATAATTGGTACTTGGCCCTGTTGGTGAGAAAATGGGAACTAGAGGAGGAAAGTGAATGATATAAATTTTGTGACCCATTCTTCCATATTTTTTCTAAAAAAAATTCTGGGGGCACCTTTAAAATTATGTCAAAATTGTAGATGTATTATAGGAATTTAAGGGGCAGTGGAGCCCGTGCCCCCAATGCCCCACTTTAAATCCGCCCCTGTTCTAGTGCCAACGTTCCACCGAGGCAATACATTCCAAAGTTTAGTCATCCAATCTCTCTGGACTCCTATCCGTCCGTGTCGTGTGGACACGGACAAGACATTTTTAGGCATTTCTTAAGATCTCGCAAAGGTCAAACGACTCCAGTTAGTTGCTTCCTTTTCACAACTTTGAGCTAATACGCACTCGTGCGCAACTCGCTGCTAAAATGTTGATACTGCGGCGCATGTGGAAAGGAAAGCAATTGAAATCACAATCATACAAAATACCTATGCACGAGTTGCGCTTTGGCGTTCATAATTCCAATTTGGATTTATCAACCGAGTGCCCAACACGTCGTCCAGATATATTTCAAATGTTATAATTTTGAAATTATAAATTAAATAGAAAGATAAAATAAATATAATAAAAGATAGGTTAGATTAAATGGAAAAATATTCAAATGTTAGAAAGTGCAATAATTATTAGTATGCGTATATACATAATAGGTCAGATGAATATTAAATATGTAAGGTGTCCGTTAGAACATACCTTCCAATTTATATCGCACTTACATTTATTGTTATCTTTACATTAGGTACTTTCTCGATTTGGTTGTATTTTTACCAAAAAAGAAAAAAAAACTTAAAACTGTCCGGGACACCCCAATAAAAAAATGTTAAATACATCTGAACCTCTTATGCATGAACCAAGTTTTATCCTTCCCTCTTTTTTTTTTTTTTTTTTTTTTTTGTAACAGAGTGGGTGTTCGGGTCAATTCTTACGGGACCCGACTATTCCCACTCCGACCCGGGAGGAGAGACCCCATCCCCCGAACACGTTAATCACGGGAATCGAACCCTTGCATGCACTGGACATCAGCTCCTAAGGATGCTTGCTAAGATCAACCGAACTGTCCATGAGGGACTTTATCCTTCCCTCTCAATGGCCTTAAATCTCACTCAATTGTTCAGCGAGTGCCATAATTTTCACACCCCCGGTATTTTGTAGCTATCCATCATATTATCCAGTTCATTGTTAGCAGACAATTGATAAAGAAAGTTCAGCAAATGTTACTTCCCTTTTTCGATAAGTAAGTCGAGAAAGGATGTTATGTAAATATTAGGGTACCTTTACTTGCATAAGTGTCAACATCCAATTAGGAACAGTAGAAACCTTCAAGAGTTCCCGAAAAAAAAACTTCAACAGTTTGGTGGAGACTTGTATGGTTACCAGCACACTACTTTTCCACCAGTTTTGTCATACACAAAAAAGAAAATCTGATCCTTTTTAGTGCTATGTTTGTCGGTGCAATGAACTAGTCAAATCATTTGATTCCTTGATCCGGGGGATGAGCTAAATTCATACCCCTACATTCTAAATTCACACCAATATGACTTTTAGTACTAACTGTACAAGTTATTAATGTTCGTAGTACAAGTCATTAATGCATCATGGGCGTAAAGTATCACGAGTATTGATAACTTTTACTTTCTTTATCTCATTTTGATAGTTTTATTTTTTTTTATTTTAAATTATAGTCAAAATTTCAATTAAAAAATATAATTAGCTTTAAACTCCTCTAAAATATCCTTGTTTATTGTACATCATTACTTAGTCTTGAATAGTGCAACCTCAGTCAGTATTATTGTTGTAATTAATGTAAAAATATAACGATTAGTCACACTCCTAATATTAATGTAACAATATTTTTAAAAAATAATAGATTAAATTTACTCTTTTAACAAACTTAACTAATTTTTTTTAAATTGTGTAATATACGAATCAAATCAAGTCAAGAGCACACTATTAGTAAGAGGTATACGGAGGTGTGCACTTAGTGTCACTTTTGAAATTTGATTGAAATGTCCGAATGCCCTCTGTACGTGATGGTATCCACTTCCCAAAAGAAGGAAAATATCCTTATTGAACAACCAATCGCAAACCGCGACGTTTCTTATAAACTGTAGAGCCCAGACACGTGAACTTGCTACCTTCCTTCCTTGTGTTCCCGTTTTAGCCATTTTAGCCCGTACAGACGCCCACATAAGGCGCCCGATTTGTTAATTTATCTGTTAAAACACATACTAACAAGCTACAACTACAATTTATGCAAGAAAATCGACGGGACACTAGTGTCTAGACTTGTAACCACCAGCCTTTGGGTTGGTGGCCACCACCTAGCCATTAAAGCTTGGTGGAGTGGGAGGTAAAGTTCAAATTTTGCCTCACACATTTAAGAGTGGCTTAGATTCAAAAAATTCAGACGGATGCGTAATGCACCTGTCTGGTTCGGTGGTGGTTCAGTTCCCTTCAAATTATTTTTTGGTGATGGTTCAGTTCCCTCCGAATTATCTCCGGGTCTCCTTAGGTCCGTTTTCTCTCCCCTAGTGTAGGATATATCAGGATATATAATAGTTATCATTTCCGAAAAAAAACTAGTGTCTAGACTTGTGACTTTATTGCTACCTTCCCTTCATGTTTTTAGCCTTTTAGGTGGACAGAGACACGAGATGCCTCGACTTGTTAATTTATCCGGTAGAATAGTGAGGGCTCATGTTGCTTATGCCAAGACAAGATGAACATGTTAACACGTCGACATTTACTTGAACAATATTTCTATCACTTAAGTTAGATTTTAAACATTCTATATATACCCCCCTTCTCTCTCTCTCTCTCTATATATGTCTTACATTGCAATATATATATATATATATATATATAAAAGATAAACCACGTAACAAATTGTTGACTGAATTATCAATGAAGATATATGGCTACTTAGTTTGAGAGTTTAGGATCGAAAAGAAAAGAAGAGAAAGGTTATGAAAGAAAAGAAAAGAAAAGAAAAGAAGAGAACGGATTAATTTTGATGTTGTTTGATAGTTTATAAAAAAAAATAAAATGATATTGAATACACATATCAATAAAATTTTGTTTAATAGACATTTAGGATAAAAGTGATATCTTAAAAAATTTTATAAAGCTTACTTCAACTGTCTTTCATTTTTTCACCCATATTTTAGGGAAACAGTAGTTTTATTTAACGGTATTTGTCCGAGTGACTTATCAAAAAATTTCCATTTTCTTTCTTCTCCATCGCTTTACCACTTTCAAAACAAGCAATCTTGTCTAGCTTTCTTTCCCTTTCCGGTTTTCCCGTCAAATAAGCTCCCAAAAATAAACGGCGTCCAGCAAAGCTAGCTACGGAGAAACCAAAAAAGCAGAAATGAAAAGAAAAGAAGAAAATGGGAAAAAAGTCCTATATTTGTTGGAGTCCCACTTTTCTGGATGGCAGCCCCCAATCCCGACTCCTCCTCAATTTAGACATTAGTTGGAGAGAATCAGAGAAAGAACATAAAGGCCAAACTACACTCTTTATCTGTTTTTGTGTTTTCACACTTGTACCCCTTCTTCCTTTTCTTCATTTTTGGGCTCTGTTTTACTGTGGACCATCCTCTGTAGTCATTCCTCCCTTGCTTCATTCTAACAATTAGGTCAATGAAACAGAGTTCAAAGGGAAAGTAAGCTACGCCACTGTTAAAGAAGTTGGAGAAATGGGGGTAATATATGAAGATGCGGTTTTGATTAAGGAAGCGGAGAGCGCAGTTGATCACACAGAAATCACTGTGAATTGTCCAGACAAGACTGGTCTTGGCTGTGATCTTTGTAGGGTAATCTTGCTCTTTGGCCTTAGCATTGCCAGAGGAGGTACAACAGTTTCTTGTGTTCCTTAATCTGTATCATACTGCATTTTTTTTTTGTGAATTTTGATGATTTGTGTAGAAATGAAAGAATGGTTGTGATTATTTTAAACTTTATTATTTTTCTTTTCCAAAATATTCAGCCTTTTTATTTAAGGTTTCAGAAGGCAACATATTAGGGTAAAGAATGATCGGCCATTGTGTTTTTTGGAAATTTTGTTGAAATTTGCTTCTTATTTTAAAGAATCCTTTAAAACATTTCAACTTGTTGCCGGAAGGCATGTAGATTATGGTAAAGTCTTGAACTTTTTTCCTTCTTTTTTCGTTTGATACTGTTCTGATGTAGTTCCAGTGAAGGTACCTTGGCTTCATGGCAAACGTAGTTACTGTTAAGGGTTCAAATCTTTTGATATACTGCTATTTTTACTATTAGCAAGTTGGTGAAACATGAGACGTTTAGTGAAAGCTAAGATGGGTCATGCCGATTCTTAAATCTTTGTTTAGTGGTACTTTTTCATTTTGAGGTTTAGTGTACATAATGAAAAAGCAATATTCTGATATGGTTAATTTACCTAGATTCAGTATTCTAAGCAAAACTGGGAATTTTCAACTCTTAAAGTTTTGTTTATTAATTCTTTTTGGGCTGAAACAGATGTTCAAACAGATGGTAAATGGTGTTACTTAGTTTTCTGGGTAGTTGGGAAGCCAACGACCAGGTGGAGTTTGTTGAAGACGAGGCTTCAAGAGGTGTGTCCAACATGTACACCTGCAGCATCAGGAATTTACTATTACAGACCAGAGTTTCAACAGCCCAGGCCTCCAGATATATTCCTTCTCAAGTTTTGGTGTTCCTATGACCGGAAAGGACTCTTGCATGGTAAACCTTGTATTTTACAAACTTAACATACATGTATCTGCATATAGTATCTTCTGAAGTAGAACATAGGTATTATCCAATCTCCTTGATCTGCTTGCTTTTCTTGTTTCTTCTCCTTCGTAGTTATCTTCTTGAGATTTGGGAAAATCTGGTCTATTTTGACCTGAAAATTGTTTATGCATGGGGGGTTTTGAAATTTTCAATATTTTAACCCTCATAGAGTATAATGTCCTATTGCCGTACATTTGGTATCACTAAATAGACGTCATACTTGTTCTCATGGTGACGGTAGTAAAAAGCTCGCTGTCTGGGGAAAAGATTTTGTTGCTTGCTTAGTAGATTCACTCCAGCTATTCCTTACTGATAGTTGGTAATGACGGATTTTACGTTGTCTCAAAAATTACCGAGGTTCTTGGATTCACCTATGCAGATGTAACTCAGGTCCTTTGTGAATTAGAACTCACAATCAAAAGAGTGAAGGTATCCACTGCGCCAGATGGAGGAGTCATGGATCTCTTCTTTGTAACGGACACCAGGTTGTTCTCTTCTGGCATATTTTAAGTGTACGCGCTTTGGCATTTTCTACTGCTTTCTGCGTTTTGTCTTTGATCCTTTTGCCAATAAAATAGACAACATAACACATCTAAGCTTTTGTACCAATGTAAAGTAGTGATTAGGCATATTGTATATTCCGCAGCGTTCTCTTTTCTGGGCCATAGTCAAAGTGAGAAGTTCAAATTTGTCTTATTGAGGAAATGCAGCACGTGGAACATGGTGTGCAATTTGCAGGCCATGGAGGAATGATTAAGTATTAGACAAGTGGCTAACTTATGCAGTATTCTTCAGTTATAAGAATGAATATCAGCATTACTATTTGAACAGAAAATGACAATAATGCTTCTTGGAATACTTTTTGTCTTTTGTAAAACTGATTAACTGTATACTGCTCTGCTGGCTCTCAAAGTCCTTAAATATCCCAAAATTTGTTTCAATTTTTCTGTTCTATTTTAGTCACTGAAATTGTTAGCGAAGTTAAAAGAAATTCCATATAAGCATTTTCTGCTTGATGGATTACCTACAGTGCCATCGTGAGATGTAAGTTATGAACTGATACAGTAAAAGCAATTGCAAACTCAAGGGACAAAACGAAGTAAAATAAGGAATTTTTTTTATCCCTGCTGGTTCTGAACTGCAGTTATTGTCTTGCCCGCACATATCAATCTTTAACTGAAGTTATGCACTTTCATTTGATGGCTGTTGACTGATAAATGCATTGATATAATGAACTTGTAGTTGTATAGTATTGCTCAATCTATTGGAAAATATTAGACAGCATCTAATAAGTGATGTTGCGTGTCATAATTTAATCCAACATCTGAAGTATGATATATCCACTGATTGCTATTTGGAACTTATAGTATTTTTAATGCAATGCTAAATCGCATTGTCTTGCTCTATCTGAAGGAGTCCCATGTAATTCCTTAAGGCTCTTTTGGGTTTATATACACGTTCAAGTCATGTTGGTGCATTCTGCCAAAATTCCTAGCCGTGAAGGACAAAACAGTTCTGCTGCTATTTGCTGATATCAATTTTACATCAGAAAAACTTGTCCAATTGCAAGTTGTGCACATCAGTTTCCCTATGTTACTATACATCTCAACTAATGTTATGAGAATAGCAAGAAGATGAAAATTAGATGCAATATCCAACTGAATTAGTAGAAGTGGAATTGTCACTGCTCCTTGAATGACTGCGGGAAAACCCCAAAGCCATATTGAAATTAAGATACTGAACACCTTGACATGAAATTATGTAACTAACAAGGATACATAAATGGAGAAATCAGATCTCACCAAAAGCTTAGGTAGATTTCAGTTTGATTTGTTTCTTGCACAGGTGGAATTAGGATTGGTAATATTTTCTTTTACGTCTACATTTGAAAAGGTAAGGTATATTGCCACCTTCCACCTGCCTACCTTCAGTCTGTTATTCTCATTTTATAATTCCATTTATTATGCAACACGGAACTCTGTATCCAAATGGGTGTACTGAGTGTATCTGCTTCTCTGTTGGCACGTGCATCATGGGTTCTTAGTGTACGCATGTACATTGCATATGTTCCTGTAATGCCATGTTCTCTTGTGAGCCTGCTTGTATGCATGAGCAATGAGGAGAGGAGATCACACTTCAACATTTCTAACTTAGTACTATTTTATATGCATTATTAAAAGTAGTTGTCTTCTCTTTAACATCAGGGAACTTCTCCACACTAAAAAGAGACAGGAAGAAGCAATTGATCATTTGAAAGCTGTCTTGGGGGATGCCATGCTGAATTGTGAAATTGAACTAGCCATTCCTGAGGTTACTGCATATTCACAATCATTTCTTCCATCTTCAGTCACTGAAGATATGTTCAGACTGGAAATGCTAGGAGTTCTTGCCTCCAGTTCTGTTTCTATTGAGGTGGACAACAGCCTCAGGCCCTCCCACACACTTGTTAAAGTCTTATGTCAAGTTCACAAAGGCCTCATTTATGATATAATGAGGACCTTAAAAGATTATAATATCCAGGTATATTTTTTGCTTTCCATCCTGGAATACCATCTTTTGCATTTGTGATTTTCCACTACAAGGAACTTTTAAGTTAGAATCCTTGAGAGGACTAAAGAAGAGTAAAGTTAGGGGAACTTTTAAGTTACTTATTGAGCCTGGAACTTTAGGTTCCATACCACGTAAAGAACTGATTTTTATGAATGTCAGATCGCTTATGGAAGATTCTTTGTAAAGAACTGTGAGGTGGAATTATTTATAACGCAAGCGGATGGGAAGCAGATAATTGATCCCAACAAACAGAATGCTCTGTGCTCCCGACTGCGAATGGAACTTGTTCACCCGCTTAGGGTGGATGTCATAAGCCGCGGCCCTGATACTGAGCTGCTGGTAGCTAATCCTGTTGAGTTATCTGGAAGAGGCCGTCCTCTTGTTTTCTATGATATAACGCTAGCCCTCAAGAACATGAATATAAGCATATTTTCGGTACTACATTTTTGTTTTGATGGTTTTCATTTGATCTCTCATCTTGGGCCTTAAGTAAAGTTTCCTTTGCATTACCATTTGGTCTATACTCTGTTCCCACAACTCATTGTAGGTGGAGATAGGAAGACACAGGATTCATGATCGTGAGTGGGAAGTATACAGAATCTTACTTGATGAATGCGATGGCTTCTCTTTGCCAAGGAATGAAATTAGAGAATGTGTCCGAAAGAAGCTGATGGGATGGGAATGAGTTGGTCAGCAACAATTTCCACGCTTTCTTTGTGTACAGCAGTCCAAAATCTTTACCCTTTTGTATTTCTGTTTAAATCATTCCACTCCTTGCAGCGATTCATTGTAAATGTAAATGTAAAGCAATATTAGGAGTTAATTACAGGCAATATTAGGCAAGTTGCTCAAAGAAGTAAAAGGGGCTCAAGCAGCTCTAATAAGACTATAACCAGCCTCATGTGCTCCATCTTTGAGCAATTAAGTTTAGTTTTCAAAAAATGGTTTCTCTAAAAAACTTTCTACTTGTGTTTTCTTAGTATTTATTTTTTCTCTCAAATGTCTGTATATATTGGTTCTTGATTTGAGTGGTGGGGCTATCTGGGAACATCCCTGGCCAAATTGAACGAAAGGCGATTTAGATATTTGGCTGTCAAAATCTCATGCATTAAAGGGATACTACAGAATATCTCAGTAGTGTCTGCTTCGATATAGAAAGGTGGTCCTACTACTAACGAGTAATGACCATTTATGATCTAACTGAGCTGATGTACAGAGAAAGTAAATCGGATTAACAGATGGAAATAGTAATATTAATTTACTCCAATGAAGTTGTGAAAAACAAATTTTATGCTGACCATGTTTGTGGAGTATTGCAAATTACAATCATAATGTTTTCGACATTTATGACAGGCATATATGTGAATTTTATACTCCCTCCGTTCCACTTTGATAGTCCTGGTTCTTTTTTCACACAGTTTAATAAAAAGTAGTTAACTTTGTTGGAACAATCAATTTAGGTAACTATTTTTCTAAAATACCCTCAAAGTGGGACGGAGGGGGTATTTGAAATTTAAATTTAGCATATATGGGATTCATCCAAGCATGGCAATATGCCGTTAGACATAAATTTTGGTTTAAATGCATTAAATTTTTTAATAAAGGCATCAATTTCTATAATGCAACAAAGTAAGTACTAAGTAGAGTTTAAGCTCATTTAAGAAAAATAAAATGTAACTCATCTCTTGACTTATCAATTTAAAACTAGGAATATAATTAAAAGAAAAATAGTTCAAAACATCCCTTGTATTTTGCCAAATAAATTTTCTTGCCATTCATATTTAAAATAATAACTTTATGTCCCTTATAAAATAAAGTTGGTAAAATTTAATCCTAACCTAGGTTTTCAACCACTTTTTACTCTAAATCAGTCACACATGCAATCACTTTTTATGCACACACAAAAAAAAAAAAAATCAGGTCTCACCTTTTTAGTGACAAATATAAATATAGATTGGATTAGATTTCGCTTTTTTTTTATAAAATATATATATATATATAATTCAGGTCAGATCCTACATTTTTAGGCATACAAATGAATATACATAAGATCATTTTTTTAATTACACTCCAGCCATGATGTCGCAGAACTGGGTCAGGGAAATGGAAGAAAAGTGTTCAGAGTCTCATCAGAGACTAATGAATCCCAGAACACAGCAGTACTCCTAAACTCGGAGAACATTCAGAGACTTGAGAGAGTCCTGATTGCCATTTTCTTCAAGGGAAAGATCAGCGGTGAATATCTCTGCAGCCCTAAGATTTGCTGTATAGCAAACAAAATGCCCCAATAATATATCACTATCAGCTTCCTAACGTAATATACCCAGTCATGGTTAAATGAAAACATCATGCATCATTCATAACCTTTTCATGGTTAAATGAACCAGTCACTCTCCAGTTTAAGATTTGTTTTCTTCAAGTAAATAAGTACTTCTGAAGCATTTCTAAATTGTTTCCAACAATTTCTTCCAAACAGTTCCAGCAGGCACGCCAAGCCATGTAGCCAACCAGAGTAGAACGTGCGGTCCGAAGCAGCCTTTCCGTCCACGTGGTTAGGCGTATGTGGTCAGTTTCAACGGTCGTTAACAATCTTCTGTTCGTTAACTACTAGCTGTAGTTGTAGGTAGTATTTCTCTTCAGTGGAACCCACTTTCCCTCCTATACCATAGGAGATCCCAACGAATCTTCCCTCCATCTCATCATCTTCCTCATCCCCTTCCCTCCAATGAGATCTCCTTCTTTCCCACTTCAAAATCACCAATCTAAATTTCACTATACCAAACAAAAAAGTGAGAACCTTTTTTTCATATTAAAACAACAGCATATACAGCTTAGTGTGGGTTGTGCGTGTTTCAGTGGGAAAGAACTGTAGAAGAGAGAATGAAAGCTCTGAATTCACATTTTGAGCTGATTGACATCCACAGCTCATGGCAGTCGGCTAATCAGATACCCATTTCAACCTTTGCTTACATCCGTAGCTCCACTCTAGCTGCTTCTACTTTCTCCAAGGCATTTCGTCGAACCCGTCGGGGACGCGGCAAAATCTCATCGTCTACTGCGCCGGGGACCTCGATTCGGTCACCGGAAATTCGGAGGCCGCGGGACCGATCCAGTTCCGGAAATGGGTTGTCGTCAGTTTCGTTAAGTTCGGCCTCTACTTCGACTTCTCGGGACGAGGTGGTTTCGGATTTGGACTTGTTCCTTCAGCTGGTGCCCTTGAGGATGAGGAATGAGCTGTTTAGGCATCAGGAGATTGGGCAATTGATTGAGGTTGTTATGGATTTGGGTCGAAAACCTCTTGCTCGGTTTCCCTCTGGTGATTGGGTGATCTCGGAACAACCCGTGAAGCTTGAAGATCTTGGCCATGCTATTTCAAAGGTTGTTTTTATAGGTCTTGATTATGGAACTAATTGAATTTAGCTCACTTAA
>NW_020864329.1:0-15322 GCF_003713205.1 Coffea eugenioides | reverse complement strand
CAGGCTACAAAACTTAGATTTGGATGATTCTTGAAGAATTGGAAAGCTAACTCAAAGGGCTACAACTTTGCTGTTTTACACAAAAGCCAGTTCAGCCTTTATGATAGAGAAAATCGCAGCTGAAGTAAGGACAAAGTGAATACGCGAGTACACAAAACGTGACTTGTAACCGCGTTTTGTGTAGGCGCGTTTTCTGGCCGCAATTCTGCAATTTGCTCAGTCAATTCTCTTATGTTCAAACTACTTTCCAGCTACAATCTGCAAGAGAATTCGGTGCATATGCTTCAGAAGACAAAAGGGCAGACAAGGTGGCTTATTTTCAAGTCAAAAACAATGGTTTTTGACTTCCTTAACAAATGGAGATTTGAGAATCATTAGAGCAGAAAATTTGGACTAGAGAGGAGCTTTTCATCAGCTTTAATAGCAGAAAAATGAGAGATCATATGAGAGAAGCTTGAAGAGTGCAGAAATGTAGTTCTTCCATTTCCTTAGTGTAGGATAGTGTAGTAATTGTAGTTCATCCATTCTTGTATAATGGCTAGATTAGGATGAAAATGGAGATGAAGAAAGAGAAGTTGAAGCTCAAGTGACATGGGTTATCTCTTCTCCAACTCTTTATCTTTTGTATTGGATTCTTAAATATAGTAATATGCAAGTTCTGGATTTTGTGTTTAATATGTGTCTTTAAAGTTTATGCCTAGAGTTATGGTTGAACTTGCTATATTTTGTTAATGATGTTTATTTGGTTATTTGGTCATATTATTTTGAGCAAGTTATTTATTACTTTTGGTTATCTAATCATGATTAATTGGCCATTAATTATGATAATCTTAAGGTGTTAAGTTTGCAATGAAAATTGTAATTTAACACTAGTTCAAGAAGTGATAAGCCTAAGGGAGTAGCAACTCACGAAAAGTAGAGTGCAGCCTAATGTGGCTTTAAGTGACTTGTTTCATGTAATTTTCCATAAAATGAAATTGAACTTGTAATTAATTTTCATACCCACGAGAGTAAGGGTATGGCTTAAATTTACAAGTATAGTTGATTTTCACTACGTAAAGTAGGCTTTTCACGATACATTAGGAAATTAGCGCCATAACTAATCAAGATAATAGCATTCACTTAAACCCGATAATCTTCATTTGCAAGAGTAAGTAAGGATTCCAATATCCTCTAGGGAGCCTTTGCTAGTGTTATTTTCTTAAATTTTATATTTGGTGGTAGTCTAAAATAATTAAAGGAGTTTTGAAAACATCGGGTAATTGCAATTCTTCCCTGGTGGGATGACTCGATATATACCTAAACTACTAGTTGATCTGTATACTTGCAGTGAACGGGTGTAATTCGGTATTTTTTAGCTTGCACGTATGTAAAATACCCGTTAAGTTTTTGGCGCCGTTGCCGGGGAAGATTTGGCAATATCGGTGTGAAGAGCAACTTTATTAGTTTAGACATATTATTAGTTATACTGTGAATGTTATTTTCTGTGTTTTATATGTGTATGTGTTTTATCACCTATTCTTCTTACTAATTTTGCTCTTAAGTTGTTTAAAGGCAATTTTAGGTGATGAGAAGGATAGGTCAATTTGGAGGACAATGCTTGAGAAGTGGAAGATTGGCAATGGATGGTTACCAAGTGCAAAGCTCCTTCAATAGAGGTAACCAAGAATTTACTGAATGTATATCTTTTGAAGATGGTTTAAGGTGCTTAAAGGCAAAATTTGATGTAATTAAGTTACAAGTTCAAATGGACACCATGATACATGAAATTGAGCAAGGGAGGAATGTTAATGTTTTTAATTCTTATCATGTGATTTGTGACTTGTGTGGAGGTTATCATGATACTAATACATGTATGCAAGCACAAAATGTGGATTATTATGATGAATTAGAGCATTACAATCCTTGTTTTGATCGATATAGTGCTAATGCTTATGGTTGGGATAATCATGGTACTTATAGTGATTCTTCATATTTTTATAATTACCAACCTGAATGTGTCCAATATGAATCAAAACCATCTTGGGAGTTGGCAATTGAAATGGTAGCTAATGATTCTAAGCCATCTTGGGAGTTAGCTATAGAAAAATTAGCTAATGTGACTTCCGACCGTTTTGATAGGATTGAGGAAAGGATAGATGAATTGGCTTCTCACTTTGGTAGAATACAAGATCAATTACATGTATTGTGTGAAGTTATTTCCTCTAATAATTTGCAAAATGATCCTAGCATGAATGGTGGGAATGTTGTATGTGAAAATGGGTTGCAGTTTGATGAAAATGATGAATTTCAAGTGTGTTTTAATGAGCAAATATCCATTTCACAAGATAATATCTTTGGAACTAACTTTGAGCCTCAAGAGATGAGTTTTAATGACTCATTTTTCACCCCTCTTGAGGAGTGCATTGAAAGTATAGGTTCCTTAAGGGTATTGTTTCTGCCCAATGATACTACTCATGGCATCCCGTTGGTAAGTTTCTCAGTGGTGTATATTCAACGGTAAGATCTATGAACATCTTGGATATATGTAATGGCCACTTTCATTTCTCGACATCATTAGATTACGTGGCATTTCGCATAAAGTTCACCAATGTAATGATCCACCACGACCAAAAATGGTGGATTTATTCGTTAACTAAGCTCCTTGAAAAATGAGGTCTTCAATAGTCGACGGCCAACGACTATAATAAAAGCGCTTTGGGAGGCAACCCAATGTTTTGGTTATTTATGTTACTCTTGGTGTGATTTATGTTTAAAGTATTGTGTTTGAGTTATTTTGTTATTTGTTGTTTCATTTGTAGGTATTGAATGAAAGCAAAAGTGACCAAATGTAGGTGAAAAAGACAGAAATTTGGATCAAAGGAACTCAACCCGGCTCGATTTTTGAGTCAATTGGTTGGTTATTTTGGATTTCGTTACACTAGGGTTTAAAATGGCAATGTTTTGATCATTTTAGCATGTGCATGCATTGAAGTATATTAGGCAACAAATGATGCTATGATGCATTTTGGGAAATTGGGGTATTATTTGCTTAAAATTTTTCAAAGTTGATTTCTGCTAAAAATTCGCAGTAGAAAACACGTTTCCTCAAGGAAAAGCGCGCTCTGAGTCGCGTGTTCACAGAATCGCGGGTTTTCGATTCATGCACCTGGCAGAACAGAAACGCGCTTCAAAACGCGACTTGAAGTCGCGTTTTTTTTGAATGGAGAGTCGCGTTTTTGTTGCCTGGATTGCAAAGATGAATAACGCGCCATTGAAAACGCGACCTTGAATAGTCGCGTTTTCTCACAGAACGCTCGCGTTTTCAGTAACTGCAACTTTTGGGTAAGAAACGCGCCTACAAAACGGCGAAATCTCGAAGGTTCGCGTTTCTAACTCGCCGTTTCTGAGGCATATTTTTTTAAAAACAATGCAAGCTTCCTTGATTCTCTTTTTCTTGACTTTTCCTCATATATTTTTTGTACCTGAGTTGCTTTATTGTGTATTTTCTATTGGTTACATCAAACACCACCACAAAGGTTTGAAATTACGGATCGCCGTTTTGATGTCTTAAGCCTTTGTTATCACTTTGGTTTCTCATTTTCCATTTTTAGGTTTATATCACTAATGGTTACCAAATGGAACTCATGAAGCGATGAAGACAAGCGAACAACATACCTTGAAGCTTCATATTCAATCACAACAATAGGGGAGTATTATTTTTTTTATCTTGATTTTCCTTCTTACACATTGAGGACAATGTGTATGTTAAGTGTGGGGGGAAGAATTGAGATTATATACATTGTATGTGATTGACTTATTAGTTGCAAATATTGGACTTGTGTTAAAATTCAAAATTTTTCTAAAATCTTGTCCAAAATTGCAAACTTGCCCCAAAAATATTTAAATTTTTTCAATTTTATCCAAGGGGTAACAAAGTTCCACACCATTAGTAGTTCAAACTCCTCCTACATTTGAGATAAATATATGTGATGTGGAAACTTCTTTTCTCATTTAACTTGGAAATGACTATTATGTGATTATAGTTTTTGCATTTGTAGGAAAGTATATCTTTTAAAGTGGAGAAAATTATGCCTATATTTTTTTGCTTATTTGATGAAATTTCTTCTCTTTATTAGATTTTATAAGTTAAGTGATAAATATGGTCAATAAGTGCAATACTCTTCTCATGATTATTCTTTTGAGGAATTTATTATTATCTTTGCTGTAAAAAGAAAAAAAAAAGTGAAAAAAAAAAGAAAAAAAGATTTATTCTACTCCAATGATTCTCGTACTTAGTAACCGGGAGTCTTCATCTACAAATGTCGACTTTCGCGTAAAACGGTACTTGAATTAAGAGTATGCAAAGCAACTTGAGTATGTGAAGTGTTGAGTAACCGGTGATCTTCATCTAAAAATGTCGATTCTCGCGTCAAAAGGCATTCTCACAACTTAAGTAAAATTTAGCTATGTTATACGAATAAATATCCTTTTAAGTAGAATAAAGAGATGATCATGAGTTTAGGAAAGCATTATTATTGACCATATGAATTACTTGCTTGTGAAATTGGAAAAGAATGAGAAATTGAATTAAACTTGTTATAATTATGGTATAATTGGCTCTCCTTTACTTGATATTATGAGTACTTGAGGTTAATTGAATAATTGCATAATGGTTATTTATTTTGTTTTGAGGAAATAAAGTTGAAATGCTACATATGTTTATTTTTAAATTTTGGATCATTGTTGGTTTGTATTTCTTATTGCTTGAGGACAAGCAATGGTTCAAGTGTGGGGGTATTTGATAAGAGTTTATTTTACGTATTTTTAGTGTGTTTTATTAGTTAATTTTGGTTTGATTATTTAGTTTAATAACTAAAATAACTAAGGTTTTGGTAAAAAACTACATTTTATGTTAAAATGGCTAAACATTGCATTTTATGGATTTTTATGGTAAAAACTTCATATTTTGTAGGTTTAATGATTCAATCATCAAATGAAGTGCATTGAGAAGATATTTGGATGATTGAAGATGGATTAAAGTGGTGAAAATAAAATATGAAGTGTAAAAAGGAAAAATGCAATTTGAATCAAGAAAAGTCAGGTTTTGACAACTCTGACACGTTTTGGTATTTTGACTATATCTGGAGCTACACTGATCGGATCAAGGTGATCTTGGTACCATTTTGAAGCTAAGAGATATATCTACATTTGGTATGAAGACATCAAAGTCCAGTTCAGCCGTTTTCATAGTCCAAAAGTTGAAATACCGAAATTCAACTCAGCTGTCCAAAGTGGAAAACAGAGCTCTGACCAGTGTTTAGTATTTCGATCATATCTCAGGCTAAAAGCTCAGATTTGGATGATTCTTGAAGCATTGGAAAGCTAACTCAAAGGGCTACAACTTTACTGTTTTACACAAAAGCCAGTTCAGCCTTTATGATAGAGAAAATCGCAGCTGAAGTAAGGATAAAGTGAATACGCGAGTACACAAAACGTGACTTGTAACCGCGTTTTGTGTAGGCGCGTTTTCTGGCCGCAATTCTGCAATTTGCTCAGTCAATTCTCTTATGTTCAAACTACTTTCCAGCTACAATCTGCAAGAGAATTCGGTGCACATGCTTCAGAAGACAAAAGGGCAGACAAGGTGGCTTATTTTCAAGTCAAAAACAATGGTTTTTGACTTCCTTAACAAATGGAGATTTGAGAATCATTAGAGCAGAAAATTTGGACTAGAGAGGAGCTTTTCATCAGCTTTAATAGCAGAAAAATGAGAGATCATACGGGAGAAGCTTGAAGAGTGCAGAAATGTAGTTCTTCCATTTCCTTAGTGTAGGATAGTGTAGTAATTGTAGTTCATCCATTCTTGTATAATGGCTAGATTAGGATGAAAATGGAGATGAAGAAAGAGAAGTTGAAGCTCAAGTGACATGGGTTATCTCTTCTCCAACTCTTTATCTTTTGTATTGGATTCTTAAATATAGTTAATATGCAAGTTCTGGATTTTGTGTTTAATATGTGTCTTTAAAGTTTATGCCTAGAGTTATGGTTGAACTTGCTATATTTTGTTAATGATGTTTATTTGGTTATTTGGTCATATTATTTTGAGCAAGTTATTTATTACTTTTGGTTATCTAATCATGATTAATTGGCCATTAATTATGATAATCTTAAGGTGTTAAATTTGCAATGAAAATTGGAATTTAACACTAGTTCAAAGAAGTGATAAGCCTAGGGAGTACACTCACGAAAGTAGAGGTGCACCTATGTGGCTTAAGTGACTTGTTTCATGTAATTTCATAAAAGAAATGAACTTGTAATTAATTTCATAACCACGAGAGTAGGTATGGCTTAATTACAAGTATAGTTGATTCACTACGAAAGTAGGTTTCACATACATTAGGAAATTACGCCATAACTAATCAAGATAATAGCATTCACTTAACCGATAATCTCATTTGCAAGAGTAGTAAGGAATTCCATATCTCTAGGAGCTTTCTAGTGTTTATTTTCTTAAATTTTATATTTGTGGTAGTCTAAATAATAAAGGAGTTTGAAAACATCGGTAATTGCATTCTTCCCTGTGGGATCGACCCGATATATACCCTAAACTACTAGTTGATCTGTATACTTGCAGTGAACGGGTGTAATTCGGTATTTTTTAGCTTGCACGTATGTAAAATACCCGTCAAAGTACAATGAGACTCGATAATGAATCATAAAGCCATGCCAATCACAACCCCAATAGGGTTTCATATACATATATAAGCATAATAGCAAACCAGAAAATCAGAAAATATAACTCATTTGATCAATCAACAAAAACAGGTTTGGCCTCCGTATGCGGTAATGGCACAAAATGCGCTACGCTTATCGGATGAGGGCGTAAGACCCACCATCTCGAAGCTAAAAGACAGGGGTACAACAATGTAGAAGGCCTCTCAGTCCAAATCCTAGCACAACTAGGTCAAATGTGCCAAATACTAAACCAGAATTACCAAAACAGGTTTGCAAAACACACAAAACTGTAATGAACACAACTCAGTCTATACAAGTCCAAATGCCGAAATGCCAAAGGCATAAGCTAGCTAAGACATCCAGCTACATTTCATCAGAAGACACCAACTTCAAAATCCAAACCAATGCCAGTCAAAATAGACAATTACTATCGCAGTTCGCACATTCTGTTCACCCAGAACAGCAACAGTAAAAACGGCATAACTCACTCTACACTACTCCAAATGCCCTGAAATTTTGCAGACACTTCAAATTCATCAATACCTACAACTTTTACGTTTTGAGCAAAGTCCAATTCGGCCTCTATATATGACCTAAAATTTCGGACAGAATGTTCAACCAAGAACCCTAATTTTCCAGAAATTCTTCCAAATTCAAAATTGATTGCAATTTCCTATCATATGCACCTACTAGAGCCAAAGCCCCTTATTACCAACCATCAAAAACAACCACACCATCAAGATCATATGAAACCAGAAAATTCCTCATAAAATTGAAAACTTCACCAAATCAAGTCAAATAAAGAAATAAATCACCAACTACTTCACTATCACTTCCAATAGGCACAATTTAAGCATCATTAAGTGTAAGGGAGTAGGCAAACATCACTTACCTAAGAGACAAGAGATGTAGAGATGTTGGCCACCTTAAACCTTCAAATAAACTTCACTAAGACACTTAGTAGCACTAGAAGAAAGGATTTTATGGAATGGAATCAAGATCAAATGGTTGGATGATCACATTCAAGCAAAATGGAAGCAAGAATCTTGAAGAATTTTCCTTTCTTCTTAGCTCAAGAAAGTCGGCCACAAGAAGGTAAGAAATGGTAAGTTTTTTTTCAATTTTTGTGAGATATTTACTCAAATAGTCAAAAGGTCAAAAAAATGAATAGTAACTCTTAAGTTACTTCCAATCCCATGGTGACACTTGTCACTCCATTAATGCAATCTTATCACTTCTTTTTCTCTCTCACATCAATCATTTCACACACTCTACTTATCTCTTAACACCCGATAAATTTTACACAGTATCCGGAATTTAACATAATTGGCCGAATTTTTTCGAACTTTTCGCACTAGTGGGTCCCATGTCCGATATACGTTCTTAATTTCTCAAAATCTATCCGATACTAGAAAAATCATTTAAAAGCTATAATTACTCATAAAATTCACCAGAAAAATTTCCTAAGCCAGAAAATACAGAAAACATGCCATTAAAGGGGATAAACCCTAGGAAAATTATTAAGAGGAATTTACGGGTTCTCACACATGTACTTCTAGGCAGCATCGTAGATTGATAGAAGAAGGACATCCTCAAATTCCACAGCATCTAAAAGAGCGCTTGCACAGCGAAAATTTTGCGTGTTGCTTTGCTGAACATGTAAGTAAAATTCTGAATATTAAGTACAATTTGAATTGTAGGACTTTAAATATAGTTTCATCTTTTTATTTATTTATTTATTTATTTATTTTTTACAGATTGACAAGTTAGAACTTCCTCAAAATGTTTCGGTGTTGAGAGAATTGAGGTTCCTTGCCAGATGTTGTTGGAATCCAACATGACAGGTATGTTGTTAATGGATTTCGATTTCACACCAAAGAAGTTGAGAAGAAAAGAAAAACGCAGAATAGTGGTGTTACAGTCAATGCAACAACATCCAGTTTTGCAAGTATAAGGGATCAAAATCCAGTTTTGAGTGAACTAGTTTACTTCGGCGTCTTGAAAAATATGATTGAATTAATTTACGAAGGTCGTCGGGTGGTGTTATTCGAATGTGATTGGATATCAAATGGTTCGAGAATGAAACAAGATGCTGATGGGTTTACTTTAGTCAATTTTGCAAACGTGAGGCCTCATGTTGAGCCATTTATACTCGCTTCACAAGCATCACAGGTTTTTTATGTGGAAGATCCAACTGATAAGGATTGGCAAGTGGTTATCTCTACCACTGCAAGAGCTGGATATAACATGGGCACAACCATGGATGTTGAGACATATTTGCAAAGTGATGTTGGCAATCCTGTTGTTGAGAATGAAAATGAGGAAATTAGTTGGGTTCGTGAGAATAGACTTGGGATTGAAGTTGATTTGTCCCAATATAATCTGATTTAGAATCTTTTATAGCTTTGAAGCTTACTGGCCCTATTCTTCTTTGTTTCAATTGCTAGGCCTAGGCTTTATTTCCTTTTGTCGATGGGTTTTGCATTTTTTTTTTGTATTTTACTAATATGACCGACATTCTTAGTTTTGAAGGCATTTACAAAGCTTTGAGTTTAGTGCTCTCGGTGTCATGTTAAGCCTTCTAACAGATGTGCTAAAAGACTTGGTGCTATTAGTTAAAACTAGTGTATTAATTTGCCTCTTTAAGGCCTTTCTTCATTGATACTCCCATGGTCCAGTTTTTGGATTTCTAGTCTTGGTTAGTAATCGTCAGTCTTATTCATAAAAATGGTATTGGAATGATTTTTCTTTTAATGGCATGACAACAATTGGCAATCGAGGCTATGATTTGGGGAGAACAATTGGCAACGTACGGAATGTGCAAATCATTTCAGACCAAACATAAAACTATCCAACTTTCCAAGGAACCCATTACTCATTTTAAGAGTCCAATGGGCTGGATAAATACTGGTAATTATTTTATAAGCAATTCCATTAATTGTAAGCTGTAATATTACATTTGTGAATCATTATATTATGGCCAATTGTTTTTCCCAATAACCCGAGGTGTAATTTTTGATCAATAGAAATATTTTGAAACTTTAATCTATAAATTTCTTAAATAATTTTTTAATACCATGAAAAAATTATTTTTTAAACCAATAACAATACAAAAAGTTAATTCCGATAGAGCTTTCTAGTCCAACTGATCTTTGATCGAATTTAATCGGTTTAGTCACAATTTTAGATTATCCTTCAAAGTGAAAAGGTGACACGATCGAACCGATCAAGCACGATCGAATCGATCAAACCGATCATACTATATGTTTATGTTCAATCAATGCGTTGTAAGTGTAAGTCTAAGGTTAATCATTGAAAAGTTCAATATTAAGATCTTGTAAGTGATAGTAAGCTTCTAATTAACACAAAGTTCAATGGCAATTGCTTTGGAATTGAAAACATTCAATATATATACATATGTGTTTATGTTCAATCAATGCGTTGTAAGTGTAAGCATAAGGTTAATCATTGAAAAGTTCAATAGTAAGATCTTGTAAGTTATAGTAAGCTTCTAATTAACACAAAGTTCAATGGCAATTGTTTTGGAATTGAAAACATTGAATATATATATGTATATGTTTATGTTCAATCAATGCGTTGTAAGTGTAAGCCTAAGGTTAATCATTGAAAAGTTCAATAGTAAGATCTTGTAAGTGATAGGAAGTTTCTAATTAACACAAAGTTCAATGGCAATTGCTTTGGAATTGAAAACATTGAATATATATATATATATTCAATGTTTATGTTCAATCAATTCTAATCCCAATGTTTGTCAATGGAAACTTCATGTATTCACAAGTTAATTTTCTTGTTTCATAAACTAATTCGATCCTTTCAATGGCTTGTTAGACTACAAGCCGTACATAATTGCTAGCAGCATAAAATAAATTGAGTAAGCGAAAACATTTTGATTAAAAGAATGTTTTTTGTTAGCTTCTCAAAATTTTTAATTATTTTTATATTTTTAGTTGTTATATTACATTGTATATAGCTTTAACAAAATTTTTATTTGTTATATTTTTAGTTGTTATATGGTTGTAACAAAATTTTTGATTGTTATATTATATTGTATATAGCTCTTGCAAAATTTTTATTTGTTATATTTTTAGTTGTTATATTATATTGTATATAGCTTTAACCAAATTTTTAGTTGTTATATAGCTTGAACAAAATTTTGCCCAAACACACAAAAATTGTCATTAGTAGCGCGACAAATTGAAAAATTCAAGAGGCTTGACTAATTTACTTTGGCGTCATTAGTACCGCCTTTATTTCAGACATCTTCTCCCTCTCTCGTTGTCCTCTGCCTTTGTCCTCTCTCTCTCTTTCAAGCTCGCACCACCAATTTGAGTCAAATGCCGTCCATGAACTCGCACCCATTTGGGTAACTTGGTTGAGCTCGCACCATGCAAATCCCAAATTCGGCTGTTGTGTTGGCTTGGTGGCAAGAAATCAGAAATTAGGGCTTCAAAGCTTGGGTGGTGGGTGGAGTTCAGATCTTGAAGCTTGGGGAAACCGAGAAGTTAGGGATTCAAGCCATAGTTTGAGGTAATTTCAGTATTTTGTGTCTAATTTTGCATTGCATGATAGACATGTTCTTGCATTGCATGGTAGATTTAGTTTTCAGGTTATTCGATTCCCATCTCTGACAAGCACCTTCTCCGTTTCTGAGAAGCACATTTCTAGGTAGAGTGTTTGCTTTGGGGGGTGGTGGTGGTGTGAAAAGCTTTGGGGGGTGGTGGCGGTGTGAAAAGCACGTTTCTGAGAAGCACATTTCTAGGTGAGCCTGGTCGAATGGAGACTGCTACTGTGAACTGAATGTACAATTTCAACCATCTGTTTTTGGTGATGGGTTCTCGTTTTTAGTCTTTTACCGTGATGCTCTTCGTCTCCTTCCTGTTCTACGACTGTATTGTTTGTACTGTTACAATTGTATTGGATAAAGTGTTTGTGCATTTACTGTTAAGTGTCAACCCTTAACTGTGGATGTGGCTCTGGCAAAAAGAGAAGTAATTTGGTTTGGAATCGTCAATGCTACGTAAAGCTTGAGCTCTTGTTTAGATGAGACACTATCTTAGAACAATAGAATTAGTGTTCTTGATAAATGCAGAACCATGTCAGAATCTGGAAATAAAAGTATTCAGTAGAGCTTCATAACCGACCCGATTGCCATCCCTAAACATACAAAACCAAGAGTTGTATTTGTTGGTAGAATACATTATCCTCTGCAAGTTTTGGTTATCACATGACCAAGTATATTTCGTTAATTCAAGACAATCATTTATTAGTTTGCTCCATTACTGAAGTTAAAATTACGTGGACTCTTCTACTTGCACCCTCATTGAGCAGAAGCATACCAACTTTTGATCATAGGCATCATTCTCAGAACAATATGGAAAAAGTTTCGTGTCTAGCAGTAGTAAATTCTGCATATCTTTCATGCTGAAAGGATGTAGATCAAAGCATTTCCCATGTATATTCTTGCAGTCACTTAAGCATGTAGCTTTCATTTCATTTCCAATTAGTTGCTGCATTGAATCGTATATTCTCCATTTGTTTCTCTGTTCTGTTGACAACTCCATAGTCTTCCCCTGGTTTATTCTTGAAGAATGCCATTTGTTACTTGTCATGCCAGTTTATTGTTCAAGTAGTACTTCTTTATAATAGCATTTGTAAGTTAAAGAAACTATAGGTAGAGTGTTTGCTTCAATAAATTTTAAACATTTACATTTGTCCCTTTCTTCACTCAAATATTATGCAGGTATGGCCCGTAGAGGTCGAAAATGTAAGCGCGCTGCAAATGGATTGAGAGATGAACCAATTGAGCAACCTCCCTCATGTCATGAAACAAGGCAGCAGCCTCCACTTGGAACAAGCCATGAAAATGTAATTGAACAAGTGCAAGGAGAAGCTGCTCGGGCACCTCAATCTGCAATTCAGAATTCTACATTGGGAATAATACATGAATCAGGTGACCAAGTCACTCAACAAGCTGATGGAGGTTCCAAGTCGCATGAGCACTGCCAGAACTCTCCAATTCAACAATCTCCACTTGGAACAAGGCATGAAGCAACTGAACAAAGTCCAAATCAGGACTCTCGAGGTCCACATTCCAGTGACACCACCTTCATGTCATGCAACTCGGACAATGCAGGTATTACTAACTGTTTTGAACCAATTCCAGAAGTGCATTTTGTTATGTTCATAACTTGCACATTTTTCTTATTTTATACAGGAAAAGAAACTACAAATGATTCAAGTGAAGTACATCAGAAAACCCGAGGCCCTACATTTATGAAAGAAATTTGGGGTCGGCCTAAGGAACTTCCACGGATTGAGATTAAACTCGATGACAATGGGATCCCAATAAGTGAGAAAACCTCTTTCTCTGAATTCTTGGGCAGTTTGGCTAGGAATGGTATGTATTGTCCAGTAGATGTTGAAACATGGCTTAAGATGCCAAGGAAACTTAAAATGGACATGTTAGAAGTGATAAAGGTAATGGTAGCTTTTGTATTATGTATGCTTTGTACAAAAATTACTGTGAAGTTGTGTTGATTTTCTTGTTGCTAACTACGTTTTAGGAAAGGTTTGCTTTGCCTATGGGACTGGAAGCTTGGACCTTAAGATCAATTGGCAAAAAATGGAGAAGCTGGAAGGCAGATTTAAAGGCTAACTATTTTGATCCTGCCGTGCCAAATGCTGAAGCTCGGTTTCAAAAGGACATAAGGGTACGGGAAGAGCAATGGATCAAACTTTGGGCTTATTGGAAAAGTGAAGAAGCAAAGGTACAAATCAGCTACAACATTCTTCATAAAGTTGTGTTTATTCAATGCTGTAATCTTGCTTTTGATTTTGAAATTTAGAAACTAAGTGAGAAGAACAAGAAAGCTAGAGGGGAGAAGAAGATGAACCACACAATCGGAAAAAAATCATTTGCTCATCTTCGGAACCACTTGGTGATACCTCATCAACTTTCTAGTTGCTAATTTTTTTTGCTCGTACATGTTTCATTATGTTAGCTTGTTTTTTAATTATATGCTAAATGCTAAAACTATAATTAAAACGATTCAATTTCTTATAGTCCAAACAGTTGGGAAGACCTCCTACTAGAGTAGAAATATTCAATAAGTTTTATACCCATGCCGATGGAACTCCATCAAGTACCATAGTTGCTGAGAATTTGGTAAGGATCCCAGAACACAAGCCTATCAATTCTACCATGGATGTTTTCAGACAGTCTTTTGCAATAACAAGTGTTTTCCTTTATTATGTAGGAAAAACTGACTGAGCTGAAAAATCAGCTTCCATCGGATTCGCAAGATCCAGTTGGTCGTGATGATATATTTGCCCAGGTGGTTGGGCAAGACAAACATGGTCATGTTCGCTTGTTTAGTGACGGTGTGAATCCAACGGACTTATGGGAAGACATTCCTAGTCGTAACACATACTACCGTATAAGTGTTCAACAACAGTCAACATTGGTCCGTTTGGAGGAAAGGCTTCAGCGACAAGATGATGAAATAGCCAGCTTGAAGAAAATGGTTTTAGTTCAACATGGAAGGGGCTCTCCAATTGACAGCCCAAGACATCCTTCATCATCATCTAACAATGTGTCAAGCCATGCTCCATCGCGAGCCACGTGACCTATTCGAGTAAGTATTTACAACTTCTAAACTTTTGCATTTGTAATCTGGAATTTGGCATGAGTTTGATTCTTGTACTTGTTGGATGTTTGCTAGGTAGGGAATATGGTTTCACTAAAAAGTTTGTTTGACCCAACAAAAATCGTGGCAAAGGGATATTTACGGAGTCTGAATCCATTGGATGAGGTCGGGGGACAAGCTCTTGGGCCAAACTGGTGTGAAATACAAATACAAGTTGCAATGACTCCACGTGAGCAATTGATTAGACCATATGGTTTACAACAAACGATTCAAGATGCACTTGGTGCACCAGTTGCTTGGCCTTGTCATTTGGTGAGATATGCACTTAAATACATTGCGAATTTTCTGGAATTTTAGTTCTAGTTATGATGATCTAATGATCCCCTTGGTCTTTGTGCACAGGTGGAACCAGCTGAAGAATGATGGGGACTTCGTGGTTATGCCTGAGGACTCTCAACAAAATGGAAAGTTTGGAAGCTATTTCTACTTCTTTCAACTTATTAGGGATGAGAGTCTTTTATTTTGTGCTTTCGATAGAGCTTTCAAGTTATTGTAAGTGAGAATCTTTCGGTACTGGTTTGATATTTTAGTACTTGCTTTTAGCACTTGTTTGCGATTTTAGTATTTGCTATGTTTGTACTTGTTATCGACTTTTAATTCAATGAATTATATTTCAGTATCGACTTCTTCTTTTACATTGCTATATGCATTCTGCTCTTTGGGATAAATTTACAAGTCCCTTGGGATTCTGGTTGATGGAATGTACAGCAGGGAGGACTAATTGCAGGTTGCTTCCATATAAAAAAAAAAACCAGAGAAAATTCTCCTGGCAATTAAAAGTGTCAGCATAGCTTAAGCTTCGAAAAACACTAATAACAAATGGGCATGTCGTCCAACACATTGTAGATTCACATGGCTATGTGTCCTTAAAGCCATAT
>NW_020864328.1:0-19445 GCF_003713205.1 Coffea eugenioides | reverse complement strand
GTAGCATGATAATCTCCACACAAGTCACAAATCACATGATAAGAATTAAAAGCATTAACATTCCTTCTCTGCTCAATTTCATGCATCATGGTGTCCAATTGAACTTGTAACTTAATTACATCAAATTTTGCCTTTAAGCACCTTAAACCATCTTCAAAAGACATACATTCAGTAAATTCTTGGTTACCTCTGTTGAAGGAGCTTTGCACTTGATAACCATCCATTGCCAATCTTCCATTTCTCAAGCATTGTCCTCCCCTGTTTTCTACTCTCCTTGATCCCCTAAACATGCTATCAAAGTAGCTCAAAAACAAGTTTAGTCAAGAAGAATAGATGACTTTAAACATACAAAAACAAGACATTAAACATAAAAGACTCAACAAGACTCAAAACAAACAAGACACTTAACGAACAAAAACAAGTGAAATTGTCTAAATTAATAAAGTTACTTTTCACACCGATATTGCCAAATCTTCCCCGGCAACGGCGCCAAAAACTTGACGGGTATTTTACAGACGTACAAGTTAAAAAACCGAATTACACCCGTTCACTGCAAGTATACAGGTCAACTAGTAGTTTAGGGTATATATCGGGTCGATCCCACAGGGAAGAGTGAACAATTACCGGTATTACTAAAGTTTCTTTATTATTTAGACTATCAATGAATTATAACAAATTTAACCTACTGAAATTATACAAAATAACAAATAAAAGCTCCTTAGGTTGTGGTATCCCTAACTACTCATGCAAGTGTTATATTTGGATCATTGAATACTACATCTAAGCTAATTATGGTGTAATTTCCTTATGCATTTGAATCCTACTTTCGTAGTGAATCAATTATACTTATAACTAATCCATACCTATTCTCATGGTTATGAAATTAGTTACAAGTTCATTTCTTCAGTGAAATTACATGAAATGAATCACTAAAAACCACATAGATGCACCTCTACTTTCGTGAGTGTACTCCCTATGTTTAGCACTTCTTGAACTAATGTTAAATCTCAATTTTCATTGTAGAAATAACACCTTAGATAATCACAATTAATGGTACCAGATTAATCATGATTTAAAGAGTCAAAGTGCTAAATAACTTGCTCAAATCATAGCAATCAAATAACCAAATAATAAATACTAACAATCATAGAAAGTTCAACCAAACCCAAGGTATAAACTTTAAAGACACATATTAAATATAAAATCCAGAAATTGCATATTAACTATATTTAAGAATCCAATACAAAAGATAAAGAGTTGGAGAAGAGATAACCCATGTCACTTGAGCTTCAACTTCTCTTTCTTCATCTCCATTTTCATCCTAATCTAGCCATTATACAAGAATGGATGAACTACACTTACTACACTATCCTACACTAAGGAAATGGAAGAACTACATTTCTGCACTCTTCAAGCTTCTCCCGTCTGTCTCTCATTTTTCTGCTATTAAAGCTGATGAAAAGCTCCTCTCTAGTCCAAATTTTCTGCTCTAATGATTCTCAAATCTCCATTTGTTAAGGAAGTCAAAAACCATTTTTTTTTACTTGAAAATAAGCCACCTTGTCTGCCCTTTTGTCTTCTGAAGCATGTGCACCGAATTCTCTTGCAGATTGTAGCTGGAAAGTAGTTTGAACATAAGAGAATTGACTGAGCAAATTGCAGAATTGCGGCCAGAAAACGCGCCTACACAAAACGCGGTTACAAGTCACGTTTTGTGTACTCACGTATTCACTTTATCCTTACTTCAGCTGCGATTTTCTCTATCATAAAGGCTGAACTGGCTTTTGTGTAAAACAGCAAAGTTGTAGCCCTTTGAGTTAGCTTTCCAATGCTTAAAGAATCATCCAAATCTGAGCTTTTTAACCTGAGGTATGATCGAAATACTAAACACTAGTCAGAGCTCTGTTTTCCACTTTGGACAGCTGAGTTGAATTTCGGTATTTCAACTTTTGGACTATGAAAACGGCTGAACTGGACTTTGATGTCTTTATACCAAATGTAGATATATCTCTTAGCTTCAAAATGGTACCAAGATCACCTTGATCCGATCAGTGTAGCTCCAGATATAGTCAAAATACCAAAACGTGTCAGAGTTGTCAAAACCTGACTTTTCTTGATTCAAATTGCATTTTTCCTTTTTACACTTCATATTTTATTTTCACCACTTTAATTCATCATCAATCATCCAAATATCTTCTCAATGCACTTCATTTGATGATTGAATCATTAAACCTACAAAATATGAAGTTTTTACCATAAAAATCCATAAAAATGCAATGTTAGCCACTTTAACATAAAATGTAGATTTTTACCAAAACCTTAGTTATTTTAGTTATAAAACTAAATAATCAAACCAAAATTAACTAATAAAACACACTAAAAATACGTAAAATAAACTCTTATCAAATACCCCCACACTTGAACCATTGCTTGTCCTCAAACAATAAGAAATACAAACCAACAATGATCCAAAATTTAAAAATAAACATATGTAGCATTTCAACTTTATTTCCTCAAAACAAAATAAATAACCATTATGCAATTATTCAATTAACCTCAAGTACTCATAATATCAAGTAAAGGAGAGCCAATTATACCATAATTATAACAAGTTTAATTCAATTTCTCATTCTTTCCCAATTTCACAAGCAAGTAATTCATATGGTCAATAATAATGCTTCCTAAACTCATGATCATCTCTTTATTCTACTTAAAAGGATATTTATTCGTATAACATAGCTAAATTTTACTTAAGTTGTGAGAATGCCTTTTGACGCGAGAATCGACATTTTTAGATGAAGATCACCGGTTACTCAACACTTCACATACTCAAGTTGCTTTGCATACTCTTAATTCAAGTACCGTTTTACGCGAAAGTCGACATTTGTAGATGAAGACTCCCGGTTACTAAGTACGAGAATCATTGGAGTAGAATAAATCTTTTTTTCTTTTTTTTTTCTTTCCACTTTTTTTTTCTTTTTACAGCATAGATAATAATAAATTCCTCAAAAGAATAATCATGAGAAAAGTATTGCACTTATTGACCATATTTATCACTTAACTTATAAAATCCAATAAAGAAAAGAAATTTCATCAAATATGCAAAAAAATATAGGTATAATTTTCTCCACTTTACACGATATACTTTCCTACAAATGCAAAAATTATAATCACATAATAGTCATTTCCAAGTTAAATGAGAAAAGAAGTTTCCAAATCACATATATTTATCTCAAATGTAGGAGGAGTTTGAACTACTAATGGTGTGGAACTTGTTACCCCTTGGATAAAATTGAAAAAATTTAAATATTTTTGGGGCAAGTTTGCAATTTTGGACAAGATTTTAGAAAAATTTTGAATTTTAACACAAGTCCAATATTTGCAACTAATAAGTCAATCACATACAATGTATATAATCTCAATTCTTCCCCCCACACTTAACATACACATTGTCCTCAATGTGTAAGAAGGAAAATCAAGATAAAAAAATAATACTCCCCTATTGTTGTGATTGAATATGAAGCTTCAAGGTATGTTGTTCGCTTGTCTTCATCGCTTCATGAGTTCCATTTTGTAACCATTAGTGATATAAACCTAAAAATGGAAAATGAGAAACAAAAGTGATAACAAAGGCTTAATAAACATATAACGGTGATCCGTAATTCCCTAGCCTTTGTGGTGGTGATGTACCAATAGAAAATACACAATAAGCGTACAAGAAAATATATGAGGAAAAGAAGAAAAAGAGAATCAAGGAAGCTGCATTTTTTAAAAAAAATGCTCAGAAAACGCGAGTAGAAACGCGCCTTCAGATCGCGTTTTTTAGGCGCGTTTCTTCCCAAAAGTTGCAGTACGGAAAACGCGGTTCTGTGAGAAAACGCGACGCGTTTTCAATGGCGCGTTTTTCATCTTTGATCCAGGCAACAAAACGCGACTTCCATCAAAACGCGACTTCAAGTCGCGTTTTGAAGGCGCGTTTTCTGTTCTGCAGGTGCAGAATCGAAAACGCGATTCTGTGAACACGCGACTCAGAGGCGCGTTTGCTTGAGAAACGCGTTTTCTGCTGCGAATTTTAGCAGAAATTCAACTTTTGAAAATTTACAAATAATACCCCAATTTCCCAAAATGCATCATAGATCATTTGTTTGCTAATATACTCAATGCATGCACATGTAAAATGATCAAAACATGCATTTTAACCCCTTGTAACGAATCAAAAACAACAATTACTCAAATCGAGGGGTTGAGTTCCTTGATCAAACTTCGCCTTTTTCACCTCATTTGGTCACTTTTGCTTTCATTTCCAATACCTATAAATGAAAAATAACGAAATGACTCAAACACATATTTTAAACATAAAATCACACCAAAATAACATAAATAACCAAAACATTGGGTTGCCTCCCAATAAGCGCTTTTTTAAAGTCAATAGCTTGACTATTTCACCTCATTTTTCAAGGAGGCTTAGTTAAAGAATAATCCACCATTTTAGGTCGTGGTGGATCATTAAAAGGTGACTTTACAGCAAAAGCCACATGATCTAATGATGTGAAAAATGGAATTGACTTATCTATCCCAAGTGTTTCATAGATATTACCTTGAATATGCACCACTTGAGAACTTACCAAAGGAAATGCCACGAAAGTATCTTGGGCAGGAATATCTTTAAAACCTATACTTTCAATGCACTCCTCAAGAGGGGTGAAAAATGAGTCATTAAAACTCACCTCTTGAGGTTCAAAGTTAGTTCCAAAGATATTATCATGTGAAATGGACATTTGCTCATTGAAACACAATTGAGATTCATCATTTTCATCAAAATGTAACCCATTTTCACATACAACATTCCCACCATTCATGCTAGGATCATTTTGCAAATTATTAGAAGAAATAACTTCACACAATACATGTAATTGATCTTGTATTCTACCAAAGTGAGAAGCCAATTCATCTATCCTTTCCTCAATCCTATCAAAACGGTCGAAAGTCACATTAGCTAATTTTTCTATAGCTAACTCCCAAGATGGCTTAGAATCATTAGCTACCATTTCAATTGCCAACTCCCAAGATGGTTTTGATTCATATTGGACACTTTCAGGTTGGTAATCATAAGAATATGGAGAATCACTATATACACATTGATTATCCCAACCATAAGCATTAGCACTATATCGATCAAAACAGGGATTGTAATGCTCTAATTCATCATAATAATCCACATTTTGTGCTTGCATACATGTGTTAGTAGCATGATAATCTCCACACAAGTCACAAATCACATGATAAGAATTAAAAGCATTAACATTCCTTCTCTGCTCAATTTCATGCATCATGGTGTCCAATTGAACTTGTAACTTAATTACATCAAATTTTGCCTTTAAGCACCTTAAACCATCTTCAAAAGACATACATTCAGTAAATTCTTGGTTACCTCTGTTGAAGGAGCTTTGCACTTGATAACCATCCATTGCCAATCTTCCATTTCTCAAGCATTGTCCTCCTGTTTTTCCTACTCTCCTTAGAGTCCCCTAACATTGTATCAAAGTAGCTCAAAGAACAAGTTTTAGTCAAGAAGAATAGTGAGAGACTGTTAACATACAAAGAACAAGACATTAGACATAAAAGAACTCAACAAAGACTCGAAAACACAAGACAACTTAACGAACAAACAACAAGTGAAATGTCTAAATTAAATAAGTTACTTTTCACACGATCATTGCCAAATCTTCCCGCAACGGCGCCAAAACTTGACGGGTAGTTTACAGATGCGGACAAGTTAAAAACCGAATTACAACCCGTTCACTGCAGTATACAGGTCAACTAGTTAGTTTAGGGTATATATCGGGTCGATCCCACAGGAAGACGTGAAACAATTACGATTACTAAAGTTTCTTTATTATTTAGACTATCAATGAATTATAACAAATTTACTACTGAAATTATACAAAATTAACAAATAAAGCTCCTTAGGTTTGGTATCCTAACGTACTCATGCAAGTGTTATATTGGATTCATGAAATACTACATCTACAATTATGGTTAGATTTCCTTATGCATTTGAATCCTACTTTCTAGCTGGAATCAATTATACTTATTAACTAATCCATACCTATTCTCATGGTTATGAAATAGTTACAAGTTCATTTCTTCAGTGAAATTACATGAAAATGAATCACTAAAAACCACATAGATGCACCTCTACTTTTGTGAGTACTCCCTATGTTTAGCACTCTTGAATAATGTTAAATCTCATTTTCATTGTAGAAAAACACCTTAATAATCACAATTAAATGTACAAGATTAATCATGATTTAAAGAGCTAAATACTAAATAACTTGCATCAAATCATAGCAATCAAACTACCAAATAATAAACACTAACAATCATAGAAGTCACCAAACCAAGTATTAAACTTTAAAACACATAAATACATAAATTCCAGAACTTGTATATTAACGTATATTTTAAGAATCCAAACAAAAGATAAAGAGTTGGAGAAGAGATAACCCATGTCACTTGAGCTTCAACTTCTCTTTCTTCATCTCCATTTTCATCCTAATCTAGCCATTATACAAGAATGGATGAACTACACTTACTACACTATCCTACACTAAGGAAATGGAAGAACTACATTTCTGCACTCTTCAAGCTTCTCCCGTCTGTCTCTCATTTTTCTGCTATTAAAGCTGATGAAAAGCTCCTCTCTAGTCCAAATTTTCTGCTCTAATGATTCTCAAATCTCCATTTGTTAAGGAAGTCAAAAACCATTTTTTTTTACTTGAAAATAAGCCACCTTGTCTGCCCTTTTGTCTTCTGAAGCATGTGCACCGAATTCTCTTGCAGATTGTAGCTGGAAAGTAGTTTGAACATAAGAGAATTGACTGAGCAAATTGCAGAATTGCGGCCAGAAAACGCGCCTACACAAAACGCGGTTACAAGTCACGTTTTGTGTACTCACGTATTCACTTTATCCTTACTTCAGCTGCGATTTTCTCTATCATAAAGGCTGAACTGGCTTTTGTGTAAAACAGCAAAGTTGTAGCCCTTTGAGTTAGCTTTCCAATGCTTAAAGAATCATCCAAATCTGAGCTTTTTAGCCTGAGATATGATCGAAATACTAAACACTGGTCAGAGCTCTGTTTTCCACTTTGGACAGCTGAGTTGAATTTCGGTATTTCAACTTTTGGACTATGAAAACGGCTGAACTGGACTTTGATGTCTTTATACCAAATGTAGATATATCTCTTAGCTTCAAAATGGTACCAAGATCACCTTGATCCGATCAGTGTAGCTCCAGATATAGTCAAAATACCAAAACGTGTCAGAGTTGTCAAAACCTGACTTTTCTTGATTCAAATTGCATTTTTCCTTTTTACACTTCATATTTTATTTTCACCACTTTAATTCATCATCAATCATCCAAATATCTTCTCAATGCACTTCATTTGATGATTGAATCATTAAACCTACAAAATATGAAGTTTTTACCATAAAAATCCATAAAAATGCAATGTTAGCCACTTTAACATAAAATGTAGATTTTTACCAAAACCTTAGTTATTTTAGTTATAAAACTAAATAATCAAACCAAAATTAACTAATAAAACACACTAAAAATACGTAAAATAAACTCTTATCAAATACCCCCACACTTGAACCATTGCTTGTCCTCAAGCAATAAGAAATACAAACCAACAATGATCCAAAATTTAAAAATAAACATATGTAGCATTTCAACTTTATTTCCTCAAAACAAAATAAATAACCATTATGCAATTATTCAATTAACCTCAAGTACTCATAATATCAAGTAAAGGAGAGCCAATTATACCATAATTATAACAAGTTTAATTCAATTTCTCATTCTTTCCCAATTTCACAAGCAAGTAATTCATATGGTCAATAATAATGCTTCCTAAACTCATGATCATCTCTTTATTCTACTTAAAAGGATATTTATTCGTATAACATAGCTAAATTTTACTTAAGTTGTGAGAATGCCTTTTGACGCGAGAATCGACATTTTTAGATGAAGATCACCGGTTACTCAACACTTCACATACTCAAGTTGCTTTGCATACTCTTAATTCAAGTACCGTTTTACGCGAAAGTCGACATTTGTAGATGAAGACTCCCGGTTACTAAGTACGAGAATCATTGGAGTAGAATAAATCTTTTTTTCTTTTTTTTTTCTTTCCACTTTTTTTTTCTTTTTACAGCATAGATAATAATAAATTCCTCAAAAGAATAATCATGAGAAAAGTATTGCACTTATTGACCATATTTATCACTTAACTTATAAAATCCAATAAAGAAAAGAAATTTCATCAAATATGCAAAAAAATATAGGTATAATTTTCTCCACTTTACACGATATACTTTCCTACAAATGCAAAAATTATAATCACATAATAGTCATTTCCAAGTTAAATGAGAAAAGAAGTTTCCAAATCACATATATTTATCTCAAATGTAGGAGGAGTTTGAACTACTAATGGTGTGGAACTTGTTACCCCTTGGATAAAATTGAAAAAATTTAAATATTTTTGGGGCAAGTTTGCAATTTTGGACAAGATTTTAGAAAAATTTTGAATTTTAACACAAGTCCAATATTTGCAACTAATAAGTCAATCACATACAATGTATATAATCTCAATTCTTCCCCCCACACTTAACATACACATTGTCCTCAATGTGTAAGAAGGAAAATCAAGATAAAAAAATAATACTCCCCTATTGTTGTGATTGAATATGAAGCTTCAAGGTATGTTGTTCGCTTGTCTTCATCGCTTCATGAGTTCCATTTGGTAACCATTAGTGATATAAACCTAAAAATGGAAAATGAGAAACAAAAGTGATAACAAAGGCTTAATAAACATATAACGGTGATCCGTAATTCCCTAGCCTTTGTGGTGGTGATGTACCAATAGAAAATACACAATAAGCGTACAAGAAAATATATGAGGAAAAGAAGAAAAAGAGAATCAAGGAAGCTGCATTTTTTAAAAAAAATGCTCAGAAAACGCGAGTAGAAACGCGCCTTCAGATCGCGTTTTTTAGGCGCGTTTCTTCCCAAAAGTTGCAGTACGGAAAACGCGGTTCTGTGAGAAAACGCGACGCGTTTTCAATGGCGCGTTTTTCATCTTTGATCCAGGCAACAAAACGCGACTTCCATCAAAACGCGACTTCAAGTCGCGTTTTGAAGGCGCGTTTTCTGTTCTGCAGGTGCAGAATCGAAAACGCGATTCTGTGAACACGCGACTCAGAGGCGCGTTTGCTTGAGAAACGCGTTTTCTGCTGCGAATTTTAGCAGAAATTCAACTTTTGAAAATTTACAAATAATACCCCAATTTCCCAAAATGCATCATAGATCATTTGTTTGCTAATATACTCAATGCATGCACATGTAAAATGATCAAAACATGCATTTTAACCCCTTGTAACGAATCAAAAACAACAATTACTCAAATCGAGGGGTTGAGTTCCTTGATCAAACTTCGCCGTTTTCACCTCATTTGGTCACTTTTGCTTTCATTTCCAATACCTATAAATGAAAAATAACGAAATGACTCAAACACATATTTTAAACATAAAATCACACCAAAATAACATAAATAACCAAAACATTGGGTTGCCTCCCAATAAGCGCTTTTTTAAAGTCAATAGCTTGACTATTTCACCTCATTTTTCAAGGAGGCTTAGTTAAAGAATAATCCACCATTTTAGGTCGTGGTGGATCATTAAAAGGTGACTTTACAGCAAAAGCCACATGATCTAATGATGTGAAAAATGGAATTGACTTATCTATCCCAAGTGTTTCATAGATATTACCTTGAATATGCACCACTTGAGAACTTACCAAAGGAAATGCCACGAAAGTATCTTGGGCAGGAATATCTTTAAAACCTATACTTTCAATGCACTCCTCAAGAGGGGTGAAAAATGAGTCATTAAAACTCACCTCTTGAGGTTCAAAGTTAGTTCCAAAGATATTATCATGTGAAATGGACATTTGCTCATTGAAACACAATTGAGATTCATCATTTTCATCAAAATGCAACCCATTTTCACATACAACATTCCCACCATTCATGCTAGGATCATTTTGCAAATTATTAGAAAAAATAACTTCACACAATGCACTCAATTGCTCATGTATATTACCAAAGTGAGAAGCTAATTCATCTAACATTTCCTCAATCCTATCAAAACGGTCGAAAGGTCACAGTAGCTAATTTTTCTATAGCTAACCCAAGATGCTTAGAACATTAGCTAACTTCTCTATTGCCAACTCCCAAGATGGTTTTGATTCATATTGGACATTTTCAGATTGGTAATCATAAAAATAAGGAGACTCACTATAAGTACAGTGATTATCCCAACCATAAGTAGGAGAATTGCTCCAATTAGCACTATATTGATCAAAACAAGGATTGTAATGCTCTAATTCATAATAATAACCCACATTTTGTACTTGCATACATGTATTAGTAACATGATAACCTCCACACAAGTCACAAATCACATGATAAGAATTAAAAGCATTAACATTCCTTCTCTGCTCAATTTCATGCATCATGGTGTCCATTTGAACTTGTAACTTAATTACATCAAATTTTGCCTTTAAGCACCTTAAACCATCTTCAAAAGACATACATTCAGTAAATTCTTGGTTACCTCTGTTGAAGGAGCTTTGCACTTGATAACCATCCATTGCCAATCTTCCATTTCTCAAGCATTGTCCTCCCCTGTTTTCTACTCTCCTTGATCCCCTAAACATGCTATCAAAGTAGCTCAAAAACAAGTTTAGTCAAGAAGAATAGATGACTTTAAACATACAAAAACAAGACATTAAACATAAAAGACTCAACAAGACTCAAAACAAACAAGACACTTAACGAACAAAAACAAGTGAAATTGTCTAAATTAATAAAGTTACTTTTCACACCGATATTGCCAAATCTTCCCCGGCAACGGCGCCAAAAACTTGACGGGTATTTTACAGACGTACAAGTTAAAAAACCGAATTACACCCGTTCACTGCAAGTATACAGGTCAACTAGTAGTTTAGGGTATATATCGGGTCGATCCCACAGGGAAGAGTGAACAATTACCGGTATTACTAAAGTTTCTTTATTATTTAGACTATCAATGAATTATAACAAATTTAACCTACTGAAATTATACAAAATAACAAATAAAAGCTCCTTAGGTTGTGGTATCCCTAACTACTCATGCAAGTGTTATATTTGGATCATTGAATACTACATCTAAGCTAATTATGGTGTAATTTCCTTATGCATTTGAATCCTACTTTCGTAGTGAATCAATTATACTTATAACTAATCCATACCTATTCTCATGGTTATGAAATTAGTTACAAGTTCATTTCTTCAGTGAAATTACATGAAATGAATCACTAAAAACCACATAGATGCACCTCTACTTTTGTGAGTGTACTCCCTATGTTTAGCACTTCTTGAACTAATGTTAAATCTCAATTTTCATTGTAGAAATAACACCTTAGATAATCACAATTAATGGTACCAGATTAATCATGATTTAAAGAGCTAAAATACTAAATAACTTGCTCAAATCATAGCAATCAAATAACCAAATAATAAACACTAACAATCATAGAAAGTTCAACCAAACCCAAGGTATAAACTTTAAAGACACATAAATAACATAAATTCCAGAACTTGTATATTAACTATATTTAAGAATCCAATACAAAAGATAAAGAGTTGGAGAAGAGATAACCCATGTCACTTGAGTTTCAACTTCTCTTTCTTCATCTCCATTTTCATCCTAATCTAGCCATTATACAAGAATGGATGAACTACACTTACTACACTATCCTACACTAAGGAAATGGAAGAACTACATTTCTGCACTCTTCAAGCTTCTCCCGTCTGTCTCTCATTTTTCTGCTATTAAAGCTGATGAAAAGCTCCTCTCTAGTCCAAATTTTCTGCTCTAATGATTCTCAAATCTCCATTTGTTAAGGAAGTCAAAAACCATTGTTTTTGACTTGAAAATAAGCCACCTTGTCTGCCCTTTTGTCTTCTGAAGCATGTGCACCGAATTCTCTTGCAGATTGTAGCTGGAAAGTAGTTTGAACATAAGAGAATTGACTGAGCAAATTGCAGAATTGCGGCCAGAAAACGCGCCTACACAAAACGCGGTTACAAGTCACGTTTTGTGTACTCACGTATTCACTTTATCCTTACTTCAGCTGCGATTTTCTCTATCATAAAGGCTGAACTGGCTTTTGTGTAAAACAGCAAAGTTGTAGCCCTTTGAGTTAGCTTTCCAATGCTTAAAGAATCATCCAAATCTGAGCTTTTTAGCCTGAGATATGATCGAAATACTAAACACTGGTCAGAGCTCTGTTTTCCACTTTGGACAGCTGAGTTGAATTTCGGTATTTCAACTTTTGGACTATGAAAACGGCTGAACTGGACTTTGATGTCTTATACCAAATGTAGATATATCTCTTAGCTTCAAAATGGTACCAAGATCACCTTGATCCGATCAGTGTAGCTCCAGATATAGTCAAAATACCAAAACGTGTCAGAGTTGTCAAAACCTGACTTTTCTTGATTCAAATTGCATTTTTCCTTTTTACACTTCATATTTTATTTTCACCACTTTAATTCATCATCAATCATCCAAATATCTTCTCAATGCACTTCATTTGATGATTGAATCATTAAACCTACAAAATATGAAGTTTTTACCATAAAAATCCATAAAAATGCAATGTTAGCCACTTTAACATAAAATGTAGATTTTTACCAAAACCTTAGTTATTTTAGTTATAAAACTAAATAATCAAACCAAAATTAACTAATAAAACACACTAAAAATACGTAAAATAAACTCTTATCAAATACCCCCACACTTGAACCATTGCTTGTCCTCAAACAATAAGAAATACAAACCAACAATGATCCAAAATTTAAAAATAAACATATGTAGCATTTCAACTTTATTTCCTCAAAACAAAATAAATAACCATTATGCAATTATTCAATTAACCTCAAGTACTCATAATATCAAGTAAAGGAGAGCCAATTATACCATAATTATAACAAGTTTAATTCAATTTCTCATTCTTTCCCAATTTCACAAGCAAGTAATTCATATGGTCAATAATAATGCTTCCTAAACTCATGATCATCTCTTTATTCTACTTAAAAGGATATTTATTCGTATAACATAGCTAAATTTTACTTAAGTTGTGAGAATGCCTTTTGACGCGAGAATCGACATTTTTAGATGAAGATCACCGGTTACTCAACACTTCACATACTCAAGTTGCTTTGCATACTCTTAATTCAAGTACCGTTTTACGCGAAAGTCGACATTTGTAGATGAAGACTCCCGGTTACTAAGTACAAGAATCATTGGAGTAGAACAAATCTTATTCTATTTTTGTCTTTTTCTTTTGTTTCTTCATTTTTTTTTCATTTTTTTTAAAGTAAAGATAATAACATTCCCTCGAAAGCATAATCATGAGAAGAGTATTGCAATTATTGACCATATTTATCACTTAACTTATAAAATCCAATAAAGAGAAGAAATTTCATCAAATATGCAAAAAAATATAGGCATAATTTTCTCCACTTTAAAAGATATACTTTCCTACAAATGCAAAAATTATAATCACATAATAGTCATTTCCAAGTTAAATGAGAAAAGAAGTTTCCAAATCACATATATTTATCTCAAATGTAGAAGGAATTTGAACTACTAATGGTATGAAACTTGTTACCCCTTGGATAAAATTGAAAAAATTTAAATATTTTTGGGGCAAGTTTGCAATTTTGGACAAGATTTTAGAAAAATTTTGAATTTTAACACAAGTCCAATATTTGCAACTAATAAGTCAATCACATACAATGTATATAATCTCAATTCTTCCCCCCACACTTAACATACACATTGTCCTCAATGTGTAAGAAGGAAAATCAAGATAAAAAAATAATACTCCCCTATTGTTGTGATTGAATATGAAGCTTCAAGGTATGTTGTTCGCTTGTCTTCATCGCTTCATGAGTTCCATTTGGTAACCATTAGTGATATAAACCTAAAAATGGAAAATGAGAAACAAAAGTGATAACAAAGGCTTAATAAACATATAACGGTGATCCGTAATTCCCTAGCCTTTGTGGTGGTGATGTACCAATAGAAAATACACAATAAGCGTACAAGAAAATATATGAGGAAAAGAAGAAAAAGAGAATCAAGGAAGCTGCATTTTTTAAAAAAAATGCTCAGAAAACGCGAGTAGAAACGCGCCTTCAGATCGCGTTTTTTAGGCGCGTTTCTTCCCAAAAGTTGCAGTACGGAAAACGCGGTTCTGTGAGAAAACGCGACGCGTTTTCAATGGCGCGTTTTTCATCTTTGATCCAGGCAACAAAACGCGACTTCCATCAAAACGCGACTTCAAGTCGCGTTTTGAAGGCGCGTTTTCTGTTCTGCAGGTGCAGAATCGAAAACGCGATTCTGTGAACACGCGACTCAGAGGCGCGTTTGCTTGAGAAACGCGTTTTCTGCTGCGAATTTTAGCAGAAATTCAACTTTTGAAAATTTACAAATAATACCCCAATTTCCCAAAATGCATCATAGATCATTTGTTTGCTAATATACTCAATGCATGCACATGTAAAATGATCAAAACATGCATTTTAACCCCTTGTAACGAATCAAAAACAACAATTACTCAAATCGAGGGGTTGAGTTCCTTGATCAAACTTCGCCTTTTTCACCTCATTTGGTCACTTTTGCTTTCATTTCCAATACCTATAAATGAAAAATAACGAAATGACTCAAACACATATTTTAAACATAAAATCACACCAAAATAACATAAATAACCAAAACATTGGGTTGCCTCCCAATAAGCGCTTTTTTAAAGTCAATAGCTTGACTATTTCACCTCATTTTTCAAGGAGGCTTAGTTAAAGAATAATCCACCATTTTAGGTCGTGGTGGATCATTAAAAGGTGACTTTACAGCAAAAGCCACATGATCTAATGATGTGAAAAATGGAATTGACTTATCTATCCCAAGTGTTTCATAGATATTACCTTGAATATGCACCACTTGAGAACTTACCAAAGGAAATGCCACGAAAGTATCTTGGGCAGGAATATCTTTAAAACCTATACTTTCAATGCACTCCTCAAGAGGGGTGAAAAATGAGTCATTAAAACTCACCTCTTGAGGTTCAAAGTTAGTTCCAAAGATATTATCATGTGAAATGGACATTTGCTCATTGAAACACAATTGAGATTCATCATTTTCATCAAAATGTAACCTATTTTCACATACAACATTCCCACCATTCATGCTAGGATCATTTTGCAAATTATTAGAAGAAATAACTTCACACAATACATGTAATTGATCTTGTATTCTACCAAAGTGAGAAGCCAATTCATCTATCCTTTCCTCAATCCTATCAAAACGGTCGAAAGTCACATTAGCTAATTTTTCTATAGCAAACTCCCAAGAATCCTATCAAAACGGTCGAAAGTCACATTAGCTAATTTTTCTATAGCTAACTCCCAAGATGGCTTAGAATCATTAGCTACCATTTCAATTGCCAACTCCCAAGATGGTTTTGATTCATATTGGACACTTTCAGGTTGGTAATCATAAGAATATGGAGAATCACTATATACACATTGATTATCCCAACCATAAGCATTAGCACTATATCGATCAAAACAGGGATTGTAATGATCTAATTCATCATAATAATCCACATTTTGTGCTTGCATACATGTGTTAGTAGCATGATAATCTCCACACAAGTCACAAATCACATGATAAGAATTAAAAGCATTAACATTCCTTCTCTGCTCAATTTCATGCATCATGGTGTCCAATTGAACTTGTAACTTAATTACATCAAATTTTGCCTTTAAGCACCTTAAACCATCTTCAAAAGACATACATTCAGTAAATTCTTGGTTACCTCTGTTGAAGGAGCTTTGCACTTGATAACCATCCATTGCCAATCTTCCATTTCTCAAGCATTGTCCTCCCCTGTTTTCTACTCTCCTTGATCCCCTAAACATGCTATCAAAGTAGCTCAAAAACAAGTTTAGTCAAGAAGAATAGATGACTTTAAACATACAAAAATAAGACATTAAACATAAAAGACTCAACAAGACTCAAAACAAACAAGACACTTAACGAACAAAAACAAGTGAAATTGTCTAAATTAATAAAGTTACTTTTCACACCGATATTGCCAAATCTTCCCCGGCAACGGCGCCAAAAACTTGACGGGTATTTTACAGACGTACAAGTTAAAAAACCGAATTACACCCGTTCACTGCAAGTATACAGGTCAACTAGTAGTTTAGGGTATATATCGGGTCGATCCCACAGGGAAGAGTGAACAATTACCGGTATTACTAAAGTTTCTTTATTATTTAGACTATCAATGAATTATAACAAATTTAACCTACTGAAATTATACAAAATAACAAATAAAAGCTCCTTAGGTTGTGGTATCCCTAACTACTCATGCAAGTGTTATATTTGGATCATTGAATACTACATCTAAGCTAATTATGGTGTAATTTCCTTATGCATTTGAATCCTACTTTCGTAGTGAATCAATTATACTTATAACTAATCCATACCTATTCTCATGGTTATGAAATTAGTTACAAGTTCATTTCTTCAGTGAAATTACATGAAATGAATCACTAAAAACCACATAGATGCACCTCTACTTTCGTGAGTGTACTCCCTATGTTTAGCACTTCTTGAACTAATGTTAAATCTCAATTTTCATTGTAGAAATAACACCTTAGATAATCACAATTAATGGTACCAGATTAATCATGATTTAAAGAGCTAAAATACTAAATAACTTGCTCAAATCATAGCAATCAAATAACCAAATAATAAACACTAACAATCATAGAAAGTTCAACTAAACCCAAGGTATAAACTTTAAAGACACATAAATAACATAAATTCCAGAACTTGTATATTAACTATATTTAAGAATCCAATACAAAAGATAAAGAGTTGGAGAAGAGATAACCCATGTCACTTGAGCTTCAACTTCTCTTTCTTCATCTCCATTTTCATCCTAATCTAGCCATTATACAAGAATGGATGAACTACACTTACTACACTATCCTACACTAAGGAAATGGAAGAACTACATTTCTGCACTCTTCAAGCTTCTCCCGTCTGTCTCTCATTTTTCTGCTATTAAAGCTGATGAAAAGCTCCTCTCTAGTCCAAATTTTCTGCTCTAATGATTCTCAAATCTCCATTTGTTAAGGAAGTCAAAAACCATTGTTTTTTACTTGAAAATAAGCCACCTTGTCTGCCCTTTTGTCTTCTGAAGCATGTGCACCGAATTCTCTTGCAGATTGTAGCTGGAAAGTAGTTTGAACATAAGAGAATTGACTGAGCAAATTGCAGAATTGCGGCCAGAAAACGCGCCTACACAAAACGCGGTTACAAGTCACGTTTTGTGTACTCACGTATTCACTTTATCCTTACTTCAGCTGCGATTTTCTCTATCATAAAGGCTGAACTGGCTTTTGTGTAAAACAGCAAAGTTGTAGCCCTTTGAGTTAGCTTTCCAATGCTTAAAGAATCATCCAAATCTGAGCTTTTTAGCCTGAGATATGATCGAAATACTAAACACTGGTCAGAGCTCTGTTTTCCACTTTGGACAGCTGAGTTGAATTTCGGTATTTCAACTTTTGGACTATGAAAACGGCTGAACTGGACTTTGATGTCTTTATACCAAATGTAGATATATCTCTTAGCTTCAAAATGGTACCAAGATCACCTTGATCCGATCAGTGTAGCTCCAGATATAGTCAAAATACCAAAACGTGTCAGAGTTGTCAAAACCTGACTTTTCTTGATTCAAATTGCATTTTTCCTTTTTACACTTCATATTTTATTTTCACCACTTTAATTCATCATCAATCATCCAAATATCTTCTCAATGCACTTCATTTGATGATTGAATCATTAAACCTACAAAATATGAAGTTTTTACCATAAAAATCCATAAAAATGCAATGTTAGCCACTTTAACATAAAATGTAGATTTTTACCAAAACCTTAGTTATTTTAGTTATAAAACTAAATAATCAAACCAAAATTAACTAATAAAACACACTAAAAATACGTAAAATAAACTCTTATCAAATACCCCCACACTTGAACCATTGCTTGTCCTCAAGCAATAAGAAATACAAACCAACAATGATCCAAAATTTAAAAATAAACATATGTAGCATTTTAACTTTATTTCCTCAAAACAAAATAAATAACCATTATGCAATTATTCAATTAACCTCAAGTACTCATAATATCAAGTAAAGGAGAGCCAATTATACCATAATTATAACAAGTTTAATTCAATTTCTCATTCTTTCCCAATTTCACAAGCAAGTAATTCATATGGTCAATAATAATGCTTCCTAAACTCATGATCATCTCTTTATTCTACTTAAAAGGATATTTATTCGTATAACATAGCTAAATTTTACTTAAGTTGTGAGAATGCCTTTTGACGCGAGAATCGACATTTTTAGATGAAGATCACCGGTTACTCAACACTTCACATACTCAAGTTGCTTTGCATACTCTTAATTCAAGTACCGTTTTACGCGAAAGTCGACATTTGTAGATGAAGACTCCCGGTTACTAAGTACGAGAATCATTGGAGTAGAATAAATCTTTTTTTCTTTTTTTTTTCTTTCCACTTTTTTTTTCTTTTTACAGCATAGATAATAATAAATTCCTCAAAAGAATAATCATGAGAAAAGTATTGCACTTATTGACCATATTTATCACTTAACTTATAAAATCCAATAAAGAAAAGAAATTTCATCAAATATGCAAAAAAATATAGGTATAATTTTCTCCACTTTACACGATATACTTTCCTACAAATGCAAAAATTATAATCACATAATAGTCATTTCCAAGTTAAATGAGAAAAGAAGTTTCCAAATCACATATATTTATCTCAAATGTAGGAGGAGTTTGAACTACTAATGGTGTGGAACTTGTTACCCCTTGGATAAAATTGAAAAAATTTAAATATTTTTGGGGCAAGTTTGCAATTTTGGACAAGATTTTAGAAAAATTTTGAATTTTAACACAAGTCCAATATTTGCAACTAATAAGTCAATCACATACAATGTATATAATCTCAATTCTTCCCCCCACACTTAACATACACATTGTCCTCAATGTGTAAGAAGGAAAATCAAGATAAAAAATAATACTCCCCTATTGTTGTGATTGAATATGAAGCTTCAAGGTATGTTGTTCGCTTGTCTTCATCGCTTCATGAGTTCCATTTGGTAACCATTAGTGATATAAACCTAAAAAATGGAAAATGAGAAACAAAAGTGATAACAAAGGCTTAATAA
>NW_020864327.1:0-21851 GCF_003713205.1 Coffea eugenioides | reverse complement strand
CACGATTGACAGACCTATCGTTGTTAATGTTGGTGGTGGTGGCTGTCGATCTTCGCCTCTGAGTTGTTTGTCGAAGAAATGGTTCTGTTTTGTTAAGAGTCATGAATGGAATAGTCTAATACATCCCACAAGTTTGCAGATTACTGTCTTCATAAATTCTATGTGTGATATGACGGCAGGCCATAATTTTGACATGGTTTTACAGTTTTGAAACATTTAGCTATTCCCTCTTCTGTTGGTTGTCATTGTTGCAAGGCATGATTTGTTGAAGCTTGTGTTCCTAGGCAATAATCCTGGGTTCGTTTGCTAGTTGAGATGTCCAGTGTTGTTAAGGGGTGTTCGGGTGATAGCTTAGGTGGTTTCGTTTGAAAGTTCCAGGTGAGATTTTCAGCATCAGACCTGCCAAAGAAAAAAAATTTGTTGTTCAAAGAGAAAGTTTCCTCGTGGCTTCGTATGGGATTTTTCCTGAAGCATTTTTACACCTTGCTCATGGTTTTGCATGGAAATGATTTGACTCACACCAGATTTCTTTTAGTTTAGCAAACTTGCAACTGTCCGTTCATTTCGGTCGTTTGAATAAAAGTGGTCAGTTTGCTTCCATCCGAGAGTTTGGAGGGATGTTTTCTATGAGTGTTGAGTCTTTTGTTTGTTCTTGATTGCAAGATTATGATTGGGATTTTAGATTTTTATCTTATGAATTTGGTTGGAAGTCACGGCAGAGGTTTAATTTATTTTGGTTGCGTTTTGATAAAGCCACAAGTCTGCATCAAAAAAATATTGCAGAAAACCTCCTTAACTGCCAAATCTATTTTTTTAGCAGAAAGCTCTGTTCGTATTTTTGCATGGATCCTTACATGAATATTTTACTCGTTGGCATTTGTTGGCATTGAAGCCTATCATTAGTACTGTAATGCCTTCATCATTTTTGCTTCCATTTCCCCAAGAGCATGAAGAACGTGTTGTTGTTTCACTTCCATTTAGCTCACCTGCTGTGTTTATGCTGGTTCAATAGGTTGTTAAGAAGATTGCATCCCTGTGACTGAATTTTGTTGTTTGTTCGGACGTTAAAATTCTGTGTTTAATTGCTTGAATTAAAGTTTGATGTTTGGCTGAGGTTTTATGCGAAAAGAAATTTATATCATGAAATTCATAATAAGGTTGCCAAAGCTTGCTGGTTGCGGAGACCTGAGAGCTTTAGTTGCAGAAGATGGTTTCTTCGTTGCATGCATGGAACAATTTCCGAAAATCTCACTTTGACCCCTAGGCTTCTATCTATGCTACTAGGACCCAATCAATTGAATAATTTCATCAATTTGGTCCTTGATAGTTTTAATTTTTGCAACTTCATCGCTTGTTTGCTTCAATTAACTACCGTGCTTTGTTTAAATTGCACTTCATGCAAGAATTTAAGAGCTTTATGACCACATGAGCCCGTGTTTGCATGTTTTCTTTAATTTTCCCAAATAAATTGGTACCTTGACCATTTCTTTTATTTTGGAGGATAAATTAGTAATTTCGCCTCATTAGGAGCATCGATTCAAGGGAGGTACACTCTATCCCTTATTTTGACCTTATGTGATCCAACGTGCTAAGTGAGAATTGCATGCCTACTTTACTTGATTTCCTTGCCTTTCTTTAATTCCTTTCATTTACTTCATTTACTTTTGCTTTTATTTAAGTTATTTATTATGGGGTATGTGTACACCTCTTGGCTTGTAATAGATAGGGCTTGGAGAGCAATTTTGTCCATTTTTTCCCTTCCCCTTTTGTTTTAGTTAGCAAATGCAATAGGTTCATTGCTTGCCTTTGTTGCTATGTGTTAATTTGCTTTATTAGGCTCTTGCATTTAGTCGAGCATGCTAAGTGTTATCTGCTACGTGTTTATAGATGATTTGCATGTCTACTTGCTTTCTATAGTCGTAGATGAATGATGGATGAATGCACGTCGCCACTCTAGTCCAACGCTAGCTGTGGCTCATTGTCCCGTTTTCCACTAGTCCAACGCTAGTGGGAAATCATAGATATGGGCTAGTCCAACGCTAGACCCTTAGGAATTTCCCTCGCTAGTTCATACTTGCATGTTTCACTACATTTCATGCATTTTTCTTAGTTTTCAAACATTTGGCTTGCCCCTCCAACCCTTTCCCCTTCATTTTAGACTTTTGCATCTTCATACTAGTTATAGGGTACATTTGCTTGAGAGTCCCCTTTTGATAAGGGAAACGAGCGAGTGTGGCTACAAAATAGCCTTAGCACGCTAGTTCTTCCTTCTAATCAAAGGGAAAATTAAAGTCGTGAAATTAGGAGTCATTCCCGTACCCGACTTGATGCATACCCCTAGGTTCATGCACTCTCATTCTTATCATATCACTTCCTCACTCTTTCATCCACATTTTCTCACACTTACATTTTTCTCAATCCACATGCCATGTTTGCACATTTTTCTACTTTTATCATTTATTTTTGCCTCACAAATTGCATCCAATTGCACTTATATGTATCTACTATTATATTTTCATCCATTTGCGCACAAACACCTTTATTTTCCCAATTCGCACACATGCACTTGTCTTACATTCGCACACATGCACGTTTTCTTACATTTTCACACTTGCACTCATATTTGAGTCTTCATTTGCATCATTCGCGACCTCTATGAGGACTTTCCTTATTGGCCACCACAACTCATGTGGTTGGGACCAAAAAGCCTCGTAAGAGACATTTTAGATTTAGGATTGCATTTCTTTTTTCATATCCATTAGTCATATCCAACATGCAAAACATACTTTGGGTAGAAAAATTAGGAAAAGAGGGGCTAAGTCACGCAACTAGCTTTGGCTAGGGTAAGGGAGTGCCTTAGGCTTTGCCTTTGCCTTCTCCCTTATCAAATGTGACCCCCGATCCCTCGCTTTGGTTACGTAGACCTAAAAGTTCTTAAAAGGGGTTTGTTTACTTTGCTTTCCAAAAAAAAAATCATTTTTTGGGTGACTTGGTACACCCTAACTCTATACCAAGTGGCGACTCCATTTTCCATTAAAAACCCTTTTTGAACTTTGTTTGGCCAAATCGTCGCATTTTCAAGTCCCACGGCCTTTTATTTTCATTTTCACACACGATCACATACACTACTTTCACACCACATTTCAAAAAGCGGGGCGCGACACGCCTTAGAGAAACTGAGATGGTAATACTCGAGTATACCGAAAATTCAGGGTCTCCAATACCCAAAGATTTCCAAGAAATTGATTACCGTGGTTCGTTATCTAATCAACCAGGCCCTTGCCGGCTCGACTCAAATAACTAGCCACCGGTTTTGAGCTCATAGGTCATAGAATGGTCGTTAGACGCAATCTCCAAACGACATCAACACATACAGATAACAAGTACAGATTTATACCATATGCAGGAACCAAGATAAACAGATTGGAGAAACGAGTGTGATAAAGTATACCCTCGTTTCATATAAAATACACAAAAGTCACAGATAAACATGACTTAAGGGAGTGGCACACTCACCAGTTCAAACAAACACTTCAAATGTTTCCTTCCGAAGTACTTGGATCACCAGTACCTCCTAAATCATCAAGGTAAAACAATTGAGACTCGATTACGAGTCATATGTCTAACCAAGTAAATTATCAATGCACACGAAGGTATAGTTTGGAGTGAAAAGGTAGTAGTTAGTCCTAAAGACATGAACGATCCAAAACTCTTCGCTTCTACCCAAAACCATACCAAAAATCATTTACTAACTCCAAACTTAAGGTGAGAAAGGAAAGGAAAAACAATTTGAGGGAAAACAAGATTTTCCAGTTTTACGCACTATCATTTGAAAAATCATATCTCAAGATTAATAGGTCCAAAATTGACAAAATTTATACCGTTGGAAAATAAATTCAAAGAGCTACAACTTTCCAGAAGACACCATTATAGGATTCAGAACACAAGTTAGTCAAATTCGAGCCTCAAGTTGCTGCTTCACCCAGCATAAGACAGAACAAATATGAAATTTTGATCAACTTTGAAAAATCACCATAAATCGTACAGACCGAACTAGGGTCTGAAATTTTACAGGATACTGTAAAACATCATTTTCTACAACTTTCATGTTTTAATCTAAGACCGATTCTGCTTTTAACATGCTCAAATAAAGCCGGACAGAACAGGGCAAATTGGAACACTAAAGCTGAAATTTCCGCACAAAAACTGAAATTTTCCGCAACCAATCATATCCAACATATACCAACTCCATTTTACACTATAACAAACCATCAATCCATGACTAAACAATAATTACTATATAAAAACAGAAAAATCAATAAAAAATAAAAAATCCATCAAAACTCCACTTCCAACCATCAAACCTACTACAAATCAACATATTTAGCCACTAAAACCACTAATTTAACATTATTAAGAACAAACTATGAATTTGTACACACCATACCTTGATAACTCAAGAAAGGTAGTAGCTTAGGGTTTCTTCTACAAGAATCACTCCACCAAGACCTTGAAACTCCCTTAACTAGCACTTCTATGGAAGGTTTTGAAATTTAATCGGTTAGAACTTGAGATTGAGGCAAATTTGAAGTTGGAATTTGAGGTTTGCTTCTCAAGAGGGCCGGCCAAGAGCAAGGGAAAATGAAGCTAATTTTGGTCAATTTTTGGTATTTAGTAAAGGTGATGAATAGTGGTCAAAGTCCATCCTCCAATGGTTTCATGACACTTGTCCTTTCCTATGCTTACTCTTATCCTTTTATCTACCAAAGGTTAATCTATCTAGATAACCTCTAATTACCTCTTAACACCTAGTAACTTAATCCCTGTATACAAAACTTAATCCCTGTACACAAACTAACGTCATGTAGTAACAATATGAGGGCGAATCAAAAGAAAAGGTGATGTTGTCCCAGTCTCAGTTAAAGTAACCCCGTCCGGTTTCTCACGTCATTTTCTATCCAAACTAAACGTCCGTTGACCTCTTGTACTCATTCTAGCCAAACAAAGCCTGTTCATGTTCCCAAAATGCAAATCTCACATACTTAGCATCGCCTCAACTCTAGAGTACTCGGGCACAAGAATCCGAAATAAGACAATTCACATCTCGAGCTGGCCAGTCCCAAGAGTAAACTATCTACAATCGAGATTCCTACTTGACGTCCCTATCTACTATCCTCAAATACCATGATAATGATTTAAGGCCTATAACAATTCATGATTCATAACTTATGCTCAAAAGAGCACTTAGTCCTTCACACTTATTCACCACTTGGTCTAAGCTCACTCCGCGCAAAGACCACGCGAATCAGGCTCTGATATCAACTATGACAACCCCACCTTACCCTAAGGCGAACCAAAGGGTTTTGGTGGACCACCTGTCCAACTCTCGCCGGGACTCAGTCATACCTCAATCAAATCCGAAATAAAACCACAAGATTAAATGAAATGACAATCCAAAACTTAAAGTGAAACTTATATAAATTTCTATCTCAAAAGGGAGTACAAATATCAAATATACAAAGGTTCTCAAATTCGTCATACATCCAGCCCGTGCCAAGCACTAGGGCAAGAACCATTACAAAATTTAGAGATCTAGACTAAGCTAGTCTACACAAGGCTCCCGTTCTGACTCGCCTTCCCCTGTTAGGGAAAACAAAACTAAAGGGATGAGTTAAAAGCTTAGTGAGGTTCCGAACACATAATCAAACAATAAGTTCAATGCATTAACCATAAATAACCAATAATTCAAGAACATGTACAATATAAAGCGATAATAACACATTCATTAAAAGGATACGTGCTCACAGGGAGCCATTCATTCATTCATTCGTTCATTCTCCTTTCATTCCCTTATTCCTCCAATCATCTGAAAATGCATTTTGATAAGTAGAACCCCTCATTTGCATTGACAATCGTTCATTCATTTCATTCACCCTCTCCTGGACGTTGGTCAGGCTCCACCAGACTACAAGGTAATACTCAAGTATACCAATCTTTCACCCAGGGTTACCAAATCGCCCGACCAAGTCCGCTTCTGGCTCGAGTCGATCGGTAACGAAGGGCAGGGCCCAGTTCAGCCGTCAGGCTTACATTCATGCACATATAATCATTCAATCATTGTAAATTTCACATTCATTCTTGTAAATTTCACATTCATTTAGGTCGAGTGCGATAAAGTACACATTCACCTAGAAAACTCATTTTAAGCAATTATTGAAAATCTAACAGTCCCTCGACAATATTGACCCACGTCCATAATACGCTTCAAACTTAATATGAACTAACTTAACCTAGAAAAATGATTTAAAAACTCTACTCACTTATAAAATCATTGGAAAAATCAAAATAAGAGGGTATAGTGAAGAAAAATACATGCGAGGAAATAAAATAAAAGAATATACACTAAGGGAAATTTATAGGTCCTCACACTTACACTAAGGGAAATTTACGGGTCCTCACACTCTCTCCCCCTTAAAGAAATTCCGTCCTCAAAATTTTTCTTACCGTGCCACTATCTATCTAGAAAGAAATCGTGTTAATGCAATGTCTAAAATCCCCTGCTAAGAAAACCAGTGAAAATATCAAAAGTTTCCCCTTTCGAACCAATTTCATTTAACATCAAGGAAATATAGGCAAAGGTAGTTTATTGAGAACCAAACTACTGGTATCAAGCCTTACAAAAGGGGTTGAAAATGCCAAATACCTCTATAGTTGTAGCTAGACTAATGCAAAGTCAAGTAGATGTTTATCAAGTCCTCACGCTCATAACAGAAGGAAATAACACTTCCATATCCAATCCCCTCAATCGGTCTATTGCTAGGTCCAATGTGAAAATCTTTCTTGCCTTGGCCTTGCCATCCAGACTTACCTCAAGTTCAATCAAGATAACGACTCTTATTCTAGCACTCTCCATCCTTCGGTACTCAGGTCCAAGAATCCAAAATAAGATAATTCACAACTCGAGCCGGCCGGTCCTAAGAGTAAATCATCTATATTAAAGATTCCTACCCGACATACATATCTATCTCCTTCAAGTACAATGATAACGACTTTTACACTTATAACATGCACGATTCATAACTTACGCCCAAGAAGAGCACTTAATCCTCTATGCACATAATCGGGACCATAACACCACTTGGCCCAAGCTCATTTCGCGCAGAGACCATACGAAGCTGCTCTGATACCACTCTAACAGTCCCTCGACAATATTGTCCCACAGTTTGACACCCCGTGAGGCCGTGGGTTTTGTTCTTGGCGGTGCTGGACAACACAACAGGCACCCGCAGGCTACCTCACCAAAAGGCCTCGTCGAGGTGGGAGAGACCACTACAGACTTATCAAAGTAGCCCAGGCTCCCTCCCTAGCCGATGTGGGATCATTACAATCCACCACCTTAGGGGACCCAGCGTCCTCGCTGGCACACCGGGGTCGGGAGTCGGCTCTGATACCACTCTAACAGTCCCTCGACAATGTGACAACCCCACCATCCCCTAAGGCGTATCAAAGGGTTCGGCGGACCGCCTGCCCAACTCTCGCCAGGACTCACTCACTCGTATCACGTGCATACATCCGTGGACCATAAATAACATCGTAATTCAAGCTTATAATTTACATTGATGCACAATCAAGATACAAAACCTCAATATACCCAAACTGATTCAAAGTGTATACAATCCAGATACAAAACATTCTATTCGAGTAATAGCGCGAGTACAAGTCAAAAGTCAACACAACTAGACTACGCTAGTCTTTACACGTCTCACGCCTCTTTCGTACCCCTGTAAGGAAAACAAAACTAACGGAGTGAGCCAAAGCTCAGTGAAGTTCCAAATATCAAATTGGCCATCAAACAAAGTAATAACAGTGTAATAGTGAAATAGCGAGCAAACAAGTCCAATCAAAGAGATAATACTTCAGGTAATCAAGAATATATGGATCATATTCACATGTAAGGATACAGTGGCTCATGTCTCGGCTCCATCCCAGCTTGATCGATTGGTAGTTGACACTCCGTCAACTTTCAAGTAATAACTAGTCCAGAAAGAAAGACCCCACTTCACGCCAATTTCCATCCACCCATCAACCCCCTTATTCGGGCCCGCACGCCACACGAAACACGGGTGGTAATACTCGAGTATACCGATTAGCCGAGGAGATAACACTCCGTTCGACATTACTAGTTACCCAGGGTTTGTTATCCAATCGACCAGGCCCTTGCCGGCTCGACTCGATTAACTAGCCACAGGGTTTCTGGAATTCCAGACAAGATACAATTCATATGCATGTAGAGCAAGTCAAGTGAAATCGATAAACAAGAACAATTCTCGTTAGGGCAAGTGCGATAAAGTACACCCTTGCCCGATCAAATCACTTATATATCATGTAATCACATTGGTCAAAGATAAATCACAAATATCAAGTTCAATCAGATATTTGGAAGCACTCACCAAAAGTAGTGCCTCTAATGTTCGCGTCTGGGTGGTACTCCGGGTTTGGAGTCCAAATCTGCGATAAAACTTGATTTAAGAACTTTGAAAATCAACTAAGGTTCGAAACTTAGACGTTTCGTTCAATAAGAATCAAGAAATTGAAATTCACTTGGAGAATAGTCGTGAAACGGTTGCTCGCTTTTCAAACTGAAAAATTTTGTAAGATGTATACTTGGAAATAACTTTTGAGTCGAAAGTGCAAGGAAAACGGATTTATAGTGATTATTACCGCTTTTCCTAAGGGTACAAGTTCGGCTAGGTTCTAACGTATAACCCTCGATAACCAAAGTAGCAAAAGTCCTAGATGGTTCAAGTGATATTCAATTATCAACTTTACCCAAGTCGCAAGTGTATTTCTCTAGTCCTCGAGCGTAAATTTGGGCAGCATGCCCTTTGTATTTTCCTATTTCCAGCCATTTATGGCTTCATTATTTTCCTCATTCAAACCCAAAGGTACACACACAACAATCTAATTTCAATAGCCGTTCAATAGGCTCAAGACAATACAAGGACAAAATCAAGCTAACAACAAGTGCGGAAATGAAAGTTTAACAAGAGACAGATTTGATAGAGTTTTTGCGGAATGGACACATCCGAGGCTACGCTTATCGGATTGGGGTGAAACTTATACCTTTCGAAACTAAGACGAAGCCTACAACTTTCATGAAGATCACTTAGTCAAATTTCCAGTGTAACCCAGTCAAATTCCCAATTCACAGAACCAACTTCCAACTAACTAGCTAGTTAACCGTACTACATTTAAATGGCCATATCTCAGGCTACCAAAGTCCGTTTAAGGCGTTCTTTGGGCGTTGAAAAGCTAAGACAGATACTAAAACTTTCATGTTTTGGCAAAATGGCTAAATCAGCATGGATCATAGTGAATAGACACAGTCAACTAGATGAACTGTCTAAAACGGATCACTGGAAGCATCCTAGGGCAGTGAGGGTATTTTGGTCTTTTCACAGGCTACGTTGCTCCGATTGGGCTGAAATTTTGTAGGCAACTATAAAACATCATTCTATACAACTTTCATGTTTTATGCTAAGCCTAATTCCCTCTAACATCACAAACTGGAACCGGACAGAACTGAAGTCAAATTTTCCAGAAATCTGGAATTTTGGGATTTCAAAGGCAATTTCTTCATTTTCTTGATTCAATCACTACCACAATCACTTATATAAGCTTAGATACAACATATACATCCATACAACAAGTATAGGCAGCAAATACCTCAAACCCTAACTCATGTAACTCAAGAAAACATACACTATATCCACCCAAATCATGATAATAGCTATCATCCACCACAAATTTAAGGTGCTATGCCAAGTTAAACAAGATTAAGTGTAAGAAATGGGGAAATCAGCATTATTACCTTGCTAAAGTGACTACCAAGAGCAACCCTAGCTTTTCCTTCCAAAATTTCACCAACACACCACTAGCTAAACACTCAAGGAAGGTTTTAATCGGTTTAGTTTCTTGTTTCGTCACTTAATACACTCAAACTCAAGATGAAATCGTGCAGCTCTCCCTTGGTTTTTCTCTCCCTCTCTCTCGGCCAAAGCAGCAGAAAAATGAAGAAGAAAGGCAGCTCCAAGGTAATAAGAAGGCAAGACAATTGGTCTTGGTCAAGGCCCTTAGTTGGCCAACAAGTGTTCTCACCAATTCCACTCATTTTTTTGTTCTTTTCCTTGCAATTTTTGGTCAACATTTTCGGCCAAAGCAGCTGAGATTGAGGGGATATTTTGCTCAAATAATAATGAGCTTGTAGAAAGTGGTGATCAAGTGGTGGGTTCAATCGGTAGTACACGGTACACGTCGGTTCGCACCGTTTTTCCTTAAATCACACGTACTAGGGTTTTTACTTCCTATTCACTAACATTTTATCATTGCTTCTAATCACATATTATTTCTCACCTAAAAGTCACTCTTAAGCACCAAATTCGATCCTTACTCCATACCGGATAATTACACTACGGATACACGAAAAATCCTATTTCACTTCGAATTGAAATCGGAAAGGAAAACCCTAATTTCCTATGATCATTGGCACTTTTCTAGGGTGATTGAGTAGTAGGATAGTGTAGAATAATAATTGCCAAATAATTTTCAAATAAAAGGGAATTTTCAAGAAATATATAAGGAATTTACAAGTCCTCACACTCTCTCCCCCTTAAGAGAATTTCGACCTCGAAATTCATACCTTTCGTCGTGAACAAGTCGGGATATTTCTCTTGCATGTGCTTTTCTAGTTCCCAAGTTGCTTCTTCCACTTCATGATGCTTCCATAGAACCTTTACTAATGGAATCTGATTGTTTCTCAGGTCCTTCACCTTCCGATCCAATATTTGAATGGGTCGTTCTTCATAGGTTAAGGACTCGTCGAGTTCAACATCTTCTGGTGGCAAAATGTGAGTCGGATCCAGATGGTATTTCTTAAGTAAAGAAACATGGAAAACGTCATGGATCCGAGACAAACTAGCTGGTAATTCAAGTCGATAAGCCACCTTTCCTATTCGTTAGAGTATATTGAAAGGTCCTATGTACCGTGGTTGCAACTTTTTCCCTTTTCCTGCTCTAATCTTTCCTTTCAACGGGGTAATTCGAAGAAACACCTTATCTCCTATCTTGAACTCCAAATCCTTCCTCCGATGATCGGCATAACTTTTCTGTCAGCTTTGGGCTGTTTGAAGTCTTTGGCAGATCACCTTTACCCGTTCGTAGGCTTTCTCAACCCATGGTATTGTAGCCGGATCTATAATCTTTTTCTCTCCTATTTCATTCCAATGGATTGGGGATCGACATCGTCGTCCATACAAAGCTTCATATGGGGCCATTTGAATAGAGGAATGAAAACTATTGTTATAAGCAAATTCAACCAAGGTTAAGTATCGGCTCCAACTTCCTCCAAAGTCTACAATACAGGCTCTCAGCATATCCTCAAGAGTTTGAATGGTTCTTTCAGATTGTCCATCAGTTTGCGGGTGATATGCTGTACTATAATTCAACTTAGTTCCTAGAGCCTCTTGCAATTTCTGCCAAAATCGGGATACAAACCTAGGGTCTCTATCGGATACAATGCTTACTGGTACCCCGTGTAGTCTTACCACTTCATCCATATAAAGTTTGGCAAGTTTCTCCAAAGAATATTTCATATTTACTGGCAGGAAATGTGTGGTCTTAGTTAATCGATCCACTATGACCCAAATCGCATCATGCCCCTTTTGTGGTCGTGGCAACCCTGATACAAAATCCATTGTTATGTGCTCCCATTTCCATTCAGGGATCTCTAAAGGCTGTAACAGACCTGACGGTTTTTGATGCTCAGCTTTCACTTGTTGGCACGTAAGACACCTTTATACAAACTGGGCAATCTTCGCCTTCATATTCTCCCACCAATACAGACTTTTGAGATCTTGGTACATCTTATTATTCCCTGGGTGCACTGTATACCTAGAGCGGTGAGATTCCTCCAAAATCTCCCTCTTTAACTCCTCATCCCTAGGTACAACGACACGATTTCGGAACTTTAAGATTCATCAGGCCCTAGGTTAAAGTTAGGCAACTCCCCTTTCTTCACTTTTTCTACCCACTTTTGCACCATTGGGTCCTTCACTTTGCCCTCTTTGATCCGATCTAATAGTGTCGACTTCACCTCAATATTTCCAAAAATCACCTTCTTCGGTTCCAAACAAGGTTTCCATTCACATACATCTTCTAACAAGCTCCACTCTCTCACCATGGAACTTGCTAGTTGAGCCTTTCGACTTAAAGCATCTGCTACAACATTGCCCTTTCCGGGATGATAGTTAATCGTACAATCATAATCTTCTAAGAACTCCACCCATCGACGTTGTCTTAGATTTAGCTCCTTCTGAAAAAACAGATACTTAAGGCTCTTGTGATCCGTATATACCTCGAAAGTCACACCGTATAGATAATGTCGCCATTTTTTCAAGGCAAACACAACAGCTGAAAGCTCCAAGTCATGGGTTGGATAGTTCTGCTCATGAGGTTTTAACTTTCGAGACGCATAGACAATCACATTCCTATTTTGCATCAACACGCACCCTAGCCCCCCTTTTGAAGCATCGGTATAAACCGTGTAACTATCGTTCCCATTAGGCAAAGCTAAAACTGGAGCCATAGTCAATTGCTTCTTAAGTTCTTGGAAACTACTCTCACACTTAACATCCCAGATGTACTTTCCTTGTTTCTTTGTCAAGTTAGTTAAGGGTCCCGCAATTCTCGAGAAGTTTTTTATAAATCGACGGTAGTACCCTGCTAAACCTAGAAAACTTCGCACCTCTATGGGATTCTCTGGTCGCTTCCATTTGGCTACAACTTCCACTTTCGCTGGGTCTACAGCAAGCCCATCTTTTGAAATTATATGACCTAGGAACGCCACTTTTTCCAGCCAAAATTCACACTTGCTGAACTTAGCGAACAATTGGTGCTCTCTTAGGGTTTGCAGCACTATCCGCAAGTGTTGTTCATGCTCCTCCCTTGACTTCGAATATATTAGGATATCATCAATAAACACCACTACAAACCTATCCAAGTATGGTTTAAACACTCGATGCATTAAATCCATGAACGCTGCTGGGGCATTGGTTAAGCCAAAAGGCATTACCGCAAACTCAAAATGCCCATATCAAGTGTTAAACGCCGTTTTTGGCACATCCTCCTTTCTGATTCTCAACTGATAGTACCCTTGTCGCAGATCCAATTTAGAAAACACCACCGCCCCTTGTAACTTATCAAACAATTCATCGATGTGGGGCACATGATATTTATTCTTAACAGTTACTTCATTCAGTCCTCGATAATCAATGCATAACCTTAAACTCCCGTCCTTCTATTTAACAAATAGCACTGGAGCTCCCCATGGTGACTCGCTCTCATGTATGAACCCCCGTTCTAGCAAGTCCTGCAATTGCATCTTTAACTCCTTAAACTCAGCAGGTGCCATTCGATAAGGGATTTTAGAGATGGGAGTAGTTTCGGGTACTAAATCAACCTTAAATTCAATCTCCCTTTCAGGTGGCAATGACCCCCAACTCCTCCGGAAATACGTCCGGATATTCTCGGATTACTGGCATGTCCTCCAACTTAATCTTCTCTCCCGGAGTGTTAATTAGAAAAGCTAGATAACCGTGCTCCCCACGACTAAGCAATTTCCTAGCCCTTATTCCCGAAATGAGCGTAGATGAGGCTAACATACCCCTCACGTCTAACTTTAAAGTTGCCTCACCTGGTATGCAAAACTCTACCACTTTCATCCTACAATCTACCCGAGCATGGTAATGAGCTAGCCAATCCATACCTAGAATGACATCGTACCCCTTAATAACTAGACTAATGAGGTCGACTACTAATTTCCGTTCGCCAACCCAAATATCACAATTTTTGTATACCTCATTTGCAAGTAAAATTTGATTACCCGTAGGTGTTCTTACTTCTAAGTCATAAGGTAGACTTTCAACTTTCATGTCAATTCCAAGCATAAATGTAGGGTTAACAAAAGAATGAGTGGCACCGGGGTCTATTAAAATTTTGGCTAACCGGTGAAAAACAGGAATCATACCTTCCACTACCTCCGTTAGTTCAGGCACGGATTGTTGGTCCAGCGAATACACTCTAGCCGATACCCTCGACCTGGTCCCTTCGACATTGGTCGGCTTTGGGTTTGACCTGACAGTCGACTGAGTATCACTGATCAACAGGCAGTTGACTATTTGGTGCTCCGTACTTCCACACCTTAGGCACTTCCGAGCCTTTCTCCAACATTCATCCTCTGTATGGTTCGGTTTTCCACAATATCCGCACGTTACTCGGGGAGTGGAGGTTTGGCCTCCCTGCGGAATGCCTCTACCTTGTCCCCTACCACTTTGGCCTCTCTTCTGGGCACCTCCTCTCTGAGCACCTCCCCTAGATGCACTCGAAAACCATCCACCTCCAGCCCCACGACCGGATTTAGTAGGTGGCGTGTTCCGATCACTCCGCACTGACCCTTGGGCTCCACTAGGTACCCCTTTCCGTGTTGAGTGAAAATTTCTCACTTGCGCCCTAGCAGTTTCTATCCTTTGGGCCTTCTCCAAAACCTCCGTAAACGTATTAATTTGAGCTGCCGCCAAGGCCTCTTGTATCTCCACATTGAGTCCTTGCACAAATCTTCGTACTCTCCTTTGCTCCGTAGCTATCAATTCAGGAGCAAATTTTGATAATTTCGTAAACTGAGTCTCATACTCAGCTACACTAGAAGTTCCCTGCCGGAGCTTAATAAAATCGTCCTCTCTTTTCTCCTGGATGATAGGTGGAAGGTATTTCTCGTTAAATTCCCGCACAAAATTTAACCAGGTCCATGCAGTTCTCTCTCTCTCCCATTTGGCCCTGATTACATTCCACCAGGCCCTGGCTGGACCTTCGAACTGGAAAACAGTGAATTGTACTTGCCTATCCTCTGTATAGTTTAAAGCGGTAAAGATATTGATCATGGCCTCTAGCCATTTCTCGGCTCCTTCCCGGTCTGGTCCTCCCAAGAACTTAGGTGGGGAGAACTTCTGAAATCTCTTTAAGGCCCTATCTTGCCCCATATCGGGGTCCCTAGGTTGATTTACAGGGGCTTGACCCTGTTGTTCCACTAGACGGGCCAAAATATTAGTCATTTGTTGGATTGCAATTGCTATTTGATCTCCCCCTACAGCCTGGGGTTCAGGTTGTGGCTCAATCGTTGCCTCTCTTTCCTCTCTCGGTTCTTGCACCGGCTCCTGTGCTTGTCTACCCACACGGCCCCTACTAGGACCGCGTCCTCGGTTAGTTCCCCTGACTTGACTTCTTCTACCCTCCATGTTTTGGATTTAACCAACTATAGACATATAAACAAAGTAAGGTATGGCTCGTATCACACGTTGCAAAAGAATAAATAGAGGTAATAAAACACATAATAAACAAGTACTTTATATACATAGCAAACAAGTCACATATACATGCCACCCTAGATAAGTCAAAGGCTATACTAGCCAAGGAACATAGAACAAAAGAAACCCTATTTACATCCACCGTCACACGTCAAAGTCAAAAACAAAAGAAAATGTGTTGTCCAACTATGTTCCTAACTACCCCAAAAAAATCTCCTCAATCCCCGATCCTAACAAGTCGTCTGGCTAGACGTCGACTCAACAGACTCTGAGGATGCACTTGGCTCCTCCTCTAGGTCCTCCTCAGGAGCACCAGGAACGTCAGGAGCTACAGACGCTTGACCCTCCTCGGCCAAATCATGTATCACATCATCCACCAGTGCCTCGCACTCAGTCAAGATGTGGCCAGTCCGGTCTCTGATATCCTCAACTACTCGCATAAGGCGTCCAGTCGTCGCCTGAACCTGCTCGCGGAAAGCATCAGTCCGCTGCTGCTCCTCCAAAATCGAGGCCTCCAGCTCTCGGATCCGGGCTCCCTAGTCTCAGAGAGTAGCCTGGAGACGCTCTATCTCTGAATAGCACCTACGATTGGCGCTACCCAATCGTCTCCGCTTGTCGTCCACCGCAAGAACTACCCGATCAGGGTAGGAGTAGGTCTTCCAGCAGTCGCAGCATCGGATCTTGCGCGCTGGGGACCACCGCTGCACTGGCCCACCGGGGCTCTCTTGATACGTGATCACGCGATAGACGGACCCCTCCAGATGTGGCTCGTCAATAGGAGCGTCAGTAGGTACGGGCTGAGACGGCCCAGCACTCCCAGATGCATCAGTACCCGCCATCACCTAGGTTTGCAAATAACATTGCAAAGTAAGTACAGGAGACGTAGAAAACAAGGCTAAAGGCTAAACTCAAGGATAAAACCCTAGCCTATCGTGTCAAGCACTCAATCTATCCAGATCAATTCACAACCTAGGCTCTGAAACCACCTGTGACGACCCCACCTTCCCCTAAGGCATACCAAAGGGTTCGGCGAACCGCCTGCCCAGCTCTCGTTAGGACTCACTCACTCGTATCACGTGCATACATCCGTGGACCATAAATAACATCGCAATTCAAGCTTATAATTTACATTGATGCACGATCAAGATACAAAACCTCAATATACCCAAACTGGTTCAAAGTGTATACAATCCAGATAAAAAACATTCTATTTGAGTAATAGCGCGAGTGCAAGTCAAAAGTCAAAACAACTAGACTACGCTAGTCTTTACACGTCTCACGCCTCGCTCGTGCCCCTATAAGGAAAAAAAACTAACGGAGTGAGCCAAAACTCAGTGAAATTCCAAATATCAAATTAGCCATCAAACAAAGTAATAACAGTGTAATAGTGAAATAGCGAGCAAACAAGTCCAATCAAAGAGATAATACTTCGGGTAGTCCAAAAATATATGGATCATGTTCACATGTAAGGATACAGTGGCTCATGTCTCAGCTCCATCCCAGCTTGATCGATTAGTAGTTGACACTCTGTCAACTTTCAAGTAATAAACTAGTCCAGAAATAAGACCCCACTTCACGCCAGTTTCCATCCACCGATCAACCCCCTTATCTGGGCGCGTACGCCACACGAAACACGGGTGGTAATACTCGAGTATACCGATTAGCCGAGGAGATAACACTACGCTCGACATTACTAGTTACCCAGGGTTTGTTATCCAATCGACCAGACTCTTGCCGGCTCGACTCGATTAACTAGCCACAGGGTTTCTGGAATTCCAAACAAGATACAATTCATATGCATGTAGACCAAGTCAAGTGAAATCGATAAACAAGAATAATTCTCGTTAGGGCAAGTGCGATAAAGTACACCCTTGCCCGATCAAATCACTGATATATCATGTAATCACATTGGTCAAAGATAAATCACAAATATCAAGTTCAATCAGATATTTGGAAGCACTCACCAAAAGTAGTGCCTCTAATGTTCGCGTCGGGGTGGTACTCCGGGGTTGGAGTCCAAATCTACGACAAAACGTGATTTAAGAATTTTGAAAATCAACTAAGGTTCGAAACTTAGACGTATCGTTCAATAAGAATCAAGAAATTGAAATTCACTTGGAGAATAGTCGTGAAACGGTTGCTCGCTTTTCAAACTGAAAATTTTTGTAAGATGTATACTTGGAAATAACTTTTGAGTCGAAAGTGCAAGGAAAATGGACTTATAGTGATTATTACCGCTTTTCCTAAGGGTACAAGTTCGTCTAGATTCTAATGTATAACCCTCGATAACCAAAGTAGCAAGAGTCCTAGATGGTTCAAGTGATATTCAATTATCAACTTTACCCAAGTCGCAAGTGTATTTCTCTAGTACTCGAGCGTAAATTTGGGCAGCATGCCCTTTGTATTTTCCTATTTCCAGCCATTTATGGCTTCATTATTTTCCTCATTCAAACCCAAAGGTACACACACAACAATCTAATTTCAATAGCCAATCAATAGGCTCAAGACAATACAAGGACAAAAATCAAACTAATAACAAGTGCGGAAATGAAATTTAGCAAGAGACAGATTTGACGGGTTTTTGCGGAATGGACACATCCAAGGCTACGCTTATTGGATTGGAGTGTAACTTATACCTTTTCAAAGCTAAGACGAAGGCCTACAACTTTCATGAAGATCACTTAGTCAAATTTCCAGTGTAACCCAGTCAAATTCCCAATTCACAGAACCGACTTCCAACTAACTAGCTAGTTAACTGTACTACATTTAAGTGGCCATATCTCAGGCTACCAAAGTTCGTTTAAGGCATTCTTAGAGGCGTTGAAAGCTAAGACAGAGTACTAAACTTTCATGTTTGGAAAATGGCTAAATCAGCACGGAATCATAGTGAAATAGACAGCACGGTCCCAGATTAACTTGTCTAGAACGGATCAATGAAAACATCCTGCAGCGAGTGTATTTTATCTTTTCGCATACGTTGCTCTGATTGGGCTGAAATTTTTGTAGGAACTATAAATATCATTCTCTTAAAAACTTTAATGTTTTATTATAAGCCTAATTCGGCCTTCTAACATCACTAACTGGAACCAGACAGAACTGAAAAAGTTCCCCCCCCCCCAAAAAATTTTCCCCCCCCCCCGAAATTGGTTTAGAGTTAAGGCATCTCTTTCATTTTCTTGCTTCAATCACTACCACAATCACTTATATAAACTTAGATATAACATATACATCCATACAACAAGTATAGGCAGCAAATACCTCAAACCCTAACTCATGTAACTCAAGAAAACATACACTATATCCACCCAAATCATGATAATAGCTATCATCCACCACAAATTTAAGGTGCTATGCCAAGTTAAACAAGATTAAGTGTAAGAAATGGGGAAATCAGCATTATTACCTTGCTAAAGTGACTACCAAGAGCAACCCTAGCTTTTCCTTCCAAAATTTCACCAACACACTACTAGCTAAACACTCAAGGAAGGTTTTAATCGGTTTAGTTTCTTGTTTCCTCACTTAATACACTCAAACTCAAGATGAAATCGTGCAGCTCTCCCTTGGTTTTTCTCTCCCTCTCTCTCGGCCAAAGCAGCAGAAAAATGAAGAAGAAAGGTAGCTCCAAGGTAATTAGAAGGCAAGACAATTGGTCTTGGTCAAGGCCCTTAGTTGGCCAACAAGTGTTCTCACCAATTCCACTCATTTTTTTGTTCTTTTTCTTGTAATTTTTTGTCAACATTTTCGGCCAAAGCAGCTGAGAATGAGGGGATATTTGGCTCAAATAATAATGAGCTTGTATGGTAAGAAAGTGGTGATCAAGTGGTGGGTTCAATCGGTAGTACACGGTACACGTCGGTTCGCACCGTTTTTCCTTAAATCACACGTACTAGGGTTTTTACTTCCTATTCACTAACTTTTTATCATTACTTCTAATCACATATTATTTCTCACCTAAAAGTCACTCTTAAACACCAAATTCGATCCTTAGTCCATACCGGATAATTACACTACGGATACACGAAAAATCCTATTTCACTTCGAATTGAAATCGGAAAGGAAAACCCTAATTTCCTCTGATCATTGGCACTTTTCTAGGGTGATTGAGTAGTAGGATAGTGTAGAATAATAATTGCCAAATAATTTTCAAATAAAAGGGAATTTTCAAGAAATATATAAGGAATTTACAAGTCCTCTCAGACAATATTGTCCCACGTCCATAATACGCTTCAAACTTAATATGAGCTAACTTAACCTAGAAAAATGATTTAAAACCTCTACTCACTTATAAAATCTTTGGAAAAATCAAAATAAGAGGGTATAGTGAAGAAAAATACATGCGAGGAAATAAAATAAAGGAATATACACTAAGGAAAATTTACGGGTCCTCACACTTACACTAAGGAAAATTTACAGGTCCTCACAGAAAACATCTAACATGTTACTATTCATTCATAACAAGTCATATAATCAATAACAAGCCACATAGTCAATGGAATTATAACAAAAAAGGAACACTCACCTATTTATGCAAAATAACGTCCAAAGTGTTCTTCTGGGTATTACCCTTAATCACCAAGGAATCCTAATATAATCAAAAGAACACATTATGCTTCAACTATCAAAGATTTAAGTGATTCAAAGAAAATTCGAATACGTACTAGTACAAAATATAAATATGGTTTTGGTAGTGAAAAGAGTACATTTAAACCAAAGGACATAAGTAAAATATTTGTAACACTTAGGCTCACTCGTAAAACTTTAAAATCTCCATTTGAGTCGAAGTGACAAAGAAAACGTATTTCTATTAGTCGAAAATTTCATTTTTCCAAGGGTACAAGTTTCGGCCGAATTCTAACTTATATACCTCGATAAAAGAAGACGTAAATACCCTAGATGGTTCACGTGGTATTTGCTCTCAAGTCTTACTCAAGTCGCAAGTATATCGACCTAGTTCTCGAGCGTAAATTTAGGTAGCACGCCCTTTGTATTTACCTATTTTTCAGCCATTTATGGCTTCATTCTTTTCCTCAATCAATCCCAAATTCACACAAAAAATCATCTCATTTCAATAGCCATTCCATAGGCTCCAAGCCATACAAGTACAAAATCAAGCTAGGAACATGTGCGGAAATGAAGGTTGAGTCAAGAAACAAAAGACAGATTTGACGTTATTTTGCATAACGGACACAAACGAGGCTACGCTTATCGGATTGAGGTGAAATTTATACCATTTCGAAGCTAAGACCAAGACCTACAACTTTTATGAAGACCACTCAATCCCGTTTGCAATGTATCCAAGTCAAATCCACAAATTAAAGTACCAGATTCCTACCGATAGGCCAGTTAACCGTACTACGTTTCAATGGCCATAACTCAGGCTACCGAAGTCCGATTGATGTTTTCTCAGGGGTGTTGGAAAACTAAGACATAGTACTACGACTTTCATGTTTTGGCTAAATACTAGTTCAGTACATATCATGGTGGAAAAGACACGACCAGATTGGTGAAATATTCAAAACTGATCACTGGATTCACCTAGGGCAGTCAGGGTATTCCAGTCTTTTCATAGGCTACGTTGCTCTGATTGAGCTGAAATTTTGTAGGTGACTATAAAATATCATTCTCTACAACTTTTATGTTTTATCCTAAGCCTAATTCAGCCTCTAACATGGTGAAATAGAACCGGGCAGAACAGGGTATACCTTAACTTCAATTCTGGAAATCTGCTACAATCAAGGTATAAGTCACATTTCTAGCTTAAAACCATCACTACCACCTCATATACAAGCTTACATACATCATATACCATCCACACAATAAGTATGATAAGTGTCTCCTTCAAATACTAATTCAAATTCATCACCCCAACCATCCAAAATCACTTGATATAAGCATTACAAGCACCCTTGAACCACAAATAAGCTAACAACAAATCTAGTATTAAAAGTAAAGAGAGATTTCTTGGGAAGATACCTTAAACCCACAAGAAGATAGTGGTTTAATCTTTCCTCCTCCAAAACAACTCCACCAAAACCATCAAGCTTCCTAGTTGAGCACTTGTATGGAGTAGATTCAAGTTTGGTTGGCTAGATCACAAGATTTGAGCAAGTTTTGAAGCTAAAATTGAAGAGCTCTTCCTTTTGTTTTCTCCTCAAGAGCAGCCGGCCAAGACAAGGAAATATGAGAGAAAATTGGTCAAAAATTGGTTTTACTAAAGGTGATGAATAGTAAGTCAAAAGCCATCCTCCAACCGGTTTGCGACACGTGGCACCTTGAATGTTTTTAAACTTATCTTCTCACTCCCAATGATTCATGTATCTAGCTAACCTCTAATCATTTCCTAGCACCTTATAAAATAATAACACTTAGCACAAAAATCACTTAGTCACCAAAATTATATCGCACTAGCGGGTCCCACGTCTATAACGCACTTCA